>NC_058404.1:187912998-187984608 GCF_002201575.2 Neomonachus schauinslandi
GGCTCAATGTGGGGCTCGATGTAGGGCTCCCTCCCAGGACCCTGAGATCATGACCTGAGCCAAAGTCAGCCTTTTACTGGACTAAGCCACCCAGGCGCCCTTTTTATTCCCATTTTAAGGATGAGAAAATGAAGATATACAGAAAACAAACAGCTTGTCCATTTTCATGTACTACATCAAGGCTAGTCTTCTGCTGAGAGATGAGTCAGGAGACAAGTGAAGCCCACAGGATTCTTTCCCCAAATATCTCACAAAGGCCACAGATGCTGCATCTGATTATATTTAATCCACTGCAAATAAAAGAACCTCAAGTAGAGGTCCTCATTACTCATGCAGGAAACTCCTGGCTGTAAACTTTGTCTCTGAAATCGGGATGGTTATGATGTTATGCCAGAATTTTTTTAATACTTCCTGCCGTTCTGCATCATTTTCTTGGACAGAGTAGTAGGAGTTTGTCTTTCAATCTGTCTCCATCTGTAATATACTAGTCAGAATTCCTTGACGTGTGTGTCTGATGCTGCTCCTTTGTTTCACTGCTGATTAAAATGTCCTACACCTTTACTGCCTCTGGTCCTTTCGTCTGGTTTCTTGAGAGGGCAACTTAGGGTTTGAGGATGGCATTTAAGCTGTCATATTTCATAAGTTACCTGGCTTTTGTCATGCAATGTCATTTTGCAAGCGTTTCTTCCTATCTTGAGTTATTACTTGAAAATAAAATCCCTATGCTAATTAGTCTTCCCCTATTGACAGACCAAGGCTTGTGAATTTCATTTTTTACTGTTTTAATAACAATACAATGCACATACTTACAGATATACTTAATTTGCATTTTTAATTTTTACTTATATTAACATCCTAGAAATGAGATTACTGCATTAAAAGGTATGAATCCTTTGACACATTTGATAAATAATGCTAAATTCCTTTTCAGAGTTTCTTTTTTCCTAATCTGAATTTATCTCTACTGTCAATATATGAAAATAGCTTTACTACGAAAAATATGTCAACTTGATATATTCTGATGTTATATTTTAAAATTTCTATTTAGTGTTTGATTTTTCTTATTGGCCTTTTAGGGTTTTTTTAATACATAAAAATAGTCACCTGTTTTGTGTCATTCTTTTTTTTCTTTTTCTTTTTTTTTTAAAGAAAGAGAGAGCACATTGGGGGTGTAGGGGCAGAGGGAGAAGGAGAATCTGAAGCGTCTCCCTGCTGACCAGGGAGACTGATGCGGGACTTGATCTCACCACCTTGAGATCATGACCTGAGCTGAAATCAAGAATCAGATGCTTAGCCAAATGAGCCACCCAGGTGCCCCTTATGTATCATTCTTGTGTTCAATGTTTCCTGCTTTGCAGTTTGCCATTGGTGTGGTTTTTGATGAGAATGTCTGTATCTATTTTGTTTCATTGATCCAGATTCAGTTCTTATGCAATACTGTACTTTTTGGAACATTATAACTTCACTGGGCATTTTCATATCCAAGAGGTAAATTGACACTCCCTTTCTTAATCAAATAATTCAGAATAGCTATCTATGGGCCCCTGGGTGGCTCAGTCGTTAAGCGTCTGCCTTTGGCTCAGGTCATGATCCCAGGGTCCTGGGATCGAGTCCCGCATCGGGCTCCCTGCTTGGCGGGAAGCCTGCTTCTCCCTCTCCCACTCCCCCTGCTTGTGTTCCTGCTCTCGCTAGCTCTCTCTCTGTCAAATAAATAAATAAAATCTTTTTAAAAAAACAAAAAAAAAAAACAAAAAAAACAGAATAGCTATCTACTCTTTAAACTTTCAGATAAACTTCAAATTATTATTATTATTTGGAAAATTATAAAATAACCAAAATGGGATTTAAATGTTAATACACCTATAAGTAGGTGTACCATATCATTAGTAAATTAAAAAAGAAGTAGGCACAATCCTTGTGTCCATCAATAGATTAATGCATGAATTAATGAATATATGGATTCAATAATGAGTTCAATAGGGGAATATTAATGTGTAAGGAACATTTTTGAAAAGGTACACTAAAAGTAATGAGTTTGAGGATTTTATAGGTCAGTGAAGAAAGGACTTTATGAGGGCAGGTGGCTTGTATTGGTAGAACATAACGGGAAGCATAAGAACTAATTATTGATTTCCTTGAAAGAAAGTTTTGGTTTGATTTGAAGATTACGGAAAACCATTAAGGATTTTGAACAAGTGACTGGTGTATTAAAATTAACATTTAATAATGATAAGAGTTAAACTTGATTATATCCTTGTTATATGCCCGGGACTCCTCCAACTTCTGTAACTGTCCATTTAATCCCCGCAACAACTCCATGTGGCCACTATTCCTCTTACCCATTCTATGTGTGGGGAGATGGAGATGCAGTGGGATGAAGTAACTTTTTCAAGGTTGCATAGCTACAAAGTGGCAACATGGCTGCAGAGTCCATACTCCTGCCTGTTAATTTATACCTGCAACACTGCACACTCATTCTTTTCTTTTCCATCACATCCTACCAAAACCAAACAATAACAACAAAAGCCAAACAAACAAATCTATTATAAGAAGATTTTTTCCCAAAAATGTCTTTCAAGATCATCCCCCCCCCCACACACAAAATTCCATGGAATAGAGAGCAGAGAGAGTCTAGGTGTTAAAGCTCAATTGAGAAACCATCGATGTCATGGAAGTTTGCATTGTCATAGCTCCACTTTAAAAAAAAAAAGTGAAAACAAATCCATACTGTCTGATTCTGCAAGATGCAGGGGGAGGGCTTTCTGACACTGTCCTCAGTGCTCAACTGAAACCATTTTATGCTTGTCTTTTTGCAGTTACTCTTATTTCTTAGAGAACAAGTACATACTTATAAAGCTCCAAGAACAATCTTTATAGAACCTTATAAGTGGTTCTTCTGAAAAGTTTTGCCTTGTCATGACCACTTCTTAGAGAGGCTATACTTTTTTTATATTCTATATAATTTATATTATTATTATTTAAACATGCTGGCTCTTGTGTTAGCAAAATCTCTCAAAAGGCAAATAATGTTTTTAAAAATATTTTATTTGTTTATTTGACAGAGAGAGACACAGCAAGAGAAGGAACACAAGCAGGGGGAGTGGGAAGAGGGAGAAGCAGGCTTCCTGGTGAGCAGGGAGCCCGATGTGGGACTCGATCCAGGACCCTGGGATCATGACCTGAGCCGAAGGCAGAGCTTAACAACTGAGCCACCCAGGTGCCCAAGGCAAATAATGTTTTGAAAATGTGTTGACTAAAAGAAATCTCCAGGAAAAAAAAATTATTGTTGAAATTATTGCAAAACTCCTAATTGAAAAGGGGAAGCATGTTTAACCTTATAGCAATTGGCTTCTAAATTTGTGTTCTGCGTAACTGGTAACCCTGATTTTTATTTTGAGTAATCAGAAATGAAATAAAATTCCCAAACTCTCAATGATTAACAAATAGCTAGCTGTCATAAAATACCACAAATGAAGTCCACTCAAGAGAGCCGTATTATATTGGTCCAATAATAAGATAGGAAAATGGTATGTTCTGGAGGGATTTACAAATTACAATAGATATTTCTAGTCATGGAAGGGGATGATGTGAGAAAGTTTGTGAAACCCATGTGGAGACTATAACAGACAAAAATCTTTGACCCTTAGGGGTCCCACAGCATTTACACAAGGGTCTCGGCATTACAGTCTCAATTCCATAGGTCGTGCTCTTAGAATTGCTGTTAACTCCTCTTTCAGTGCTGACCCTGACACCTCCGCCATTACACATTGTTTCCTCACCGCCTTGTAGATGGGCTCTTCAGATATTCTTCCATTATTGATCTCACCCATGATCAAAATGCCCAATTGCTACCTCAACTCTGTAGATAGCCTTTCCTCCTCCTCTGCCATCTTTCAAATATCCCCAAAGCCTCTGCTGACATGAACTCATTTGCCTAGTCAGCTACCTGTCCACTCACCCATTTGACAAATATACAGAGGAACTATAGCATGGAGAACACAGCCTTGGAAGTCAGCCTGCTTAGCTCTGTATCCTGGTTCTATCGCTTGTAATCTCTATAAGCTTGAGCTACTTATTTAGCTTCCTTAGTCTTCAGTTTCTGCATGGATAGAAAATAAAAATAATGAAAACGCCTTCATGGAGTTGCTTTAAGAATTAAAGAGGGTAGCTTAGAACAATGGTGGTAAGTGGTTCAAGGGAGAGGTCACTGGGGCCAAGAGAGCTTAAAACAGGAATCTGACCTAGTTAAGTAAGTTAGGGGAGGATACCATGGGATGTGCTGTTTAAGATGAAAGCCAAAAATGAGTTCACATTAACCTTTTCCAAAAGGAGAGAACATTACAAACACAGGCCATGTGTTGAGAGGAATCAAGATGAGTACAAATGGAAATGGAAGGTCAGCGAGTCTAGGGCAAAGAAAGGAAGGTAAGTCTGGAGAGATAGATGGAGGACAGCTGATAAAGGCTTCATAGGACATTTACGGCCGTTGTGAGCTGCTGGCCATTATCAGGTTTAATGTGATGAAATCTTGGTTTGCAGAGGAGCCTGACTGGCTGATAGTACACATATTAAGTTATTTTAATAAAATAATTCAGGAGAAAGATAATGGGAGCTTGTGTTAGGTTAGGATTATGGGGATGGAGATGGAGAGAAGTGGACAGATTGAAGAAATATATAGGAAGTAAAATGGCCAGAACTTGGACGGAGTTGCATTGGGAAGGGAGGGGGAAGAAGAGGGAGCAGCTGTGGGGGACTCAGGTGCCTGGCTTACAGCCTCAAAGGATAGAAGGTCATGGGTCTGTTTTGAGACATTTTGCATTTGGGGCACCCAAAAGGACAAAATCTCAAGGCATCTTTTCATTAATTCACTATTTTTGAAGACTACACGACCACATTTAAACTTTTAAGTCCAGAATTCAATGGCTTTTACCAATGCCAAATGTTTCCACTCTTGACTTCTCTGTGGTTTTCCCCAAGCTGATCACATCACTCCTTGAACATTTAAATTATCCTTTCTTCTTCCTCTCACCTATTCTTATTTCTTTCCTTTTTGAAATTTGTTAATAATTAATCCCATTCAAGTAACCTTTCATGAGTAGTACATCTGATTATAATAAAAGTCTACTTTCATTTCCATCGCTATGCCTCGCACTGTGGTGCTTATTTGCATGATTATTTGTACTTACGAATACATGACTTTATAAACTCATTCTTTCCTTATTTTATATGCATATTTCCTCCTATCTATACTGTATATTGTTTCAGATCAGAAACCAAGTCTCTAATTTGTTTTATATTAGTCCTTTTTTTTTTTCCTTAGAACGATTTGCAGAATTACTGGAACAACAAAAAGAAATACTTTGTTGTCTGACCAGATTTTCCAAGCTGGGTGGGAGGAGGTAGAAAATGGCTGACTCATGCATACTTTGTTCATTGTTTCAAAGCCACAGAAATCTTTCATCGCTGTTTTATTTCCAATTTTTCCCCTCATATCCCTCTCAATGGATGGAATTCACTCAGAAATGCCAAAACATAACAAGTCAGTGTGGTGCAGTGTGGAATGAGCATGCGTATTGGGCTCAAACAGTAGGCTTTCTTTAGCCTCAACCGTGTGACCTTGGACGTTTCCTCATTTTAAAAATGGACAAATCAATGGACAAATCTACATATTCATTCATAGTCTTATTTGTCCCTTCATATCTCAGCTTCATGATATTTCCAGATCTAAGCTAGCAACCTGCATAAATACATTCACAGTCTTAATATGTATTTCCAATTGAATGTGATGCTGTTTCTTTATGTTAGTATTTTCAGAAAGCAAAATTCTAAACAAGGTTTAACTTGAAGATGTTGAGAAATAGCACTAAAGCACAATACTATTTCAAAACCTTCTATAAAGGTCAAACAGAGACTTTCAATGCCAAAATATTCTAGAACTGGAAAGTGACAAATATATTGGAACACCCACAGAGAAACCTGTTTTCACTTTAGAGTAAATATTTTTTTCTCACGAAAAGATTGCTGCATTGTATGGCAGAAAACTGCCAAAATTTAGAGGAAGTTAAGCAATATCAGAATGCAATTAAAAATAAATTAGTCATAGCTGTGATCAAGGGGCTTTCCAAACTACACTTGAGATCAGAAAAATTAACATTAAACTGCCATTGAAAAGCAAAAATTACTTATATCATTTTAAGGAAGAACTTAAAAATTCAATGAAGAAATGAAGTAAAGTTTGCTCTTCTTCAATATGTTCTGTCAGCCTATACCAAATTAACCAATCTATAAATCAGAATATGTCATATTCAGGTTCCTGAATCATCAACACTGGAAAATCCAGAATATTTCAAAGTAAATATACCATCAAGATTTTAATGTTTTAGTGATAAGACAATAAAGTGATCCAAACAAGATTTCTTTAACCCTGCAAATAGCAATATTTCCCCATATTAATACCATATTGATATTGTTTTCCAAGTGTATTTTAGAGCCCTGAGAAGAACTATAAAGAATGAGAGCTGGATTTCAACTTGGAAAAACAGCTGAAACTTACAAGTTGGCAAATTTAATTGAAATACAAGAGATTTTAAAAGAGTTCCTCTTGCGGACTTTTCTCCTACATCCACTGAAGCAGTTTTGTGCTTTTACCTGGAGACGGAAGTTGATAGAAAGTTGGCAGGCCCCTAATCCCCTAGTTATGGAGAATCCTGGCTGAACAGCCTTTCTCTGCTGCCAGACTCTTCTGAAGCCACATCACCAAGAGTTGTGTCCTGAGAAGGTAAATCAGTGAGTTTCCAGAGCCGCCTCAGCCCCTCCAGGCAACACCAGTGAATTTGACTGTGGGATTCAGCCCATTCTCTCTTCATCAGTCTCTGCTCTTTGCTACAGTGTGGTGCTGTCTGCTCTTTTTTCATCCTTTGGGAACCCCTTACAGGAAGTCACTTTCTATTGCCTGCTGCTGGAGACACTGTGGGGTTGCTGCAGGACCTCAGGGTTGATATCTAATTGTCTCAGTTTGAATCTTGGCTCCACCATCTTACTCTACTGGAACCTTGGGGAATTCACTTATTCAAATTGAGCCTCAGTTTACTCATCTGTTAAAATGCAAGTGATAGTGAAAGTACATAAATTGCAGGGCTATTGAGAAAAGAAGATAGTTTAATGCATATGGTATGAGCTGAATGTAGTCCTGTGAATGCCTGATACCTACTGAGATGTATTCTGTGAGCAGTCCCTGTTCTCTTGACCTTGTTACACAACTCTTCCCCTGCATGTACCCATATTGGATATCATTTCACCTAGGTCTCTCAACCTAACAAAGTGATTGAATCTAAGTTGTTATGATTCCCTTAACTTTTTCACTTGAAGACTCCTTCTCTGCTCAAACATAACCTACCCTGTGAGGCCTCCCCAAGCCAATTGCCGAACATTTCTGCCCTGATCTGGTCATCCCTTCAAGGACCGTCGCCTACGTTGTTTCTCATTGAACACTAATAAATACTTCTCTTTGTTCCACATAACTAGTAACTCAAATGCAAAGAGTCTGGCTTCAGCTCTATCTTCAGGGCCAAAATATAGCAGTCAATAACATATGTTAAGTAAATAAATGACTATGATAATAGATTAATAGCTAGAAAGATTGACATGATTTCACGCTTTAGTGAAATCACATCCAAGTGTTAACTCAAATAGGTAAGAATTATTATACAGCTGTTAGAGCTGGCTGGCTATGTGTAGGGCAGTCAGAGCTTAAAAAAAATTCTTTCCTAAGATTTGGTGATAATGGGTAGATTTTGGGCATTTGGGATTCTTTGAGAGAACCAAAGGTTAGCACTCCTCTTCACCTTTGAGAAACAGGACAAAAGAACCTACAGTATTTATTACAGAAGAATCTAATATTGGAGGCTGTGTTTAATATCTGCAGGCTACTGGACTTTCCAATACCAAACTACAAAAGTGGCCTGCCCTCACACCTTACCACAGACGCCATCTTCCGTTTTAAAATTGTAAAAGAGTCTTAATCACTTGTTCTCTTAAAGCGTATCTGAAAACATAGCAGTAGCTTCTCAAAAAGTAAATATTTGATGACTGGCTCAAGAATGGATGAATTTCATTGTTACCCTAGGTATGGAGAGACTGTGTCATAACTATAAGGACTATTGTTATATGAAGAGGCAGAGAGTAGAGAAGAGGTGGTGGCTGGAGAAAGAACTGAAAGAGGAGACAGGAGACTGCCTCCTCATCCTCCTTCTCTTCCATCCTTCGTGGGAATCACCAAATGTTGTTTTCATGTTCGTAGATAACCCAGTGGAGAGGGAGAAGTTAAACATGCAAGATATAGAGGGATAACCAAAGAGAATTGTAGAGAAGACAACAGAAAAGTTGATGGGAACCTGAACATTTGAGGGCTTACACTTGGAAAGATGAAGGAACATTTCCGTCATTAAAATTGGAGGGAAGAGGAAAGGAGGGGGTGGGGAAAGCTAAGGAGAGTTTAGGTGATCATGAGAAGAGCTTCCTTTCCAATTGCTTTTGTTTCTACCATAAAGTATGTGAGGTGGTTTTTGATGGGGAGTTGGGTTGGGGATGGGGTTGCTGAGGAGAGGAGATGTGAGATCTTTAAGGGAAAAGGAAGATATAAAATATTATGAGTTAGGGGAGAAAGTGAGGGTACTAGAAAAACATAATAGGTTGCAGAGCAGATTTAAAGACTCTATTAAGGGCACCTGGGTGGCTCAGTCGGTTAAGCGACTGCCTTCGGCTCAGGTCATGATCCTGGAGTCCCGGGATCGAGTCCCACATCGGGCTCCCTGCTCGGCAGGGAGTCTGCTTCTCCCTCTGATCCTCCTCCCTCTTGTGCTCTCTGTCTCTCATTCTCTCTTGCAAATAAATAAATAAAATCTTTAAAAAAAAAGTGTTAAAGACTCTATTAAGAACTGGTAGCTTTCTCAGCATAAGATCCCACGTACCTAGAAAATTAAAAGTTGGCTGTTTTCTAATTTTGTCGGTAATTATATCTATGTAAGCATTAATTGCAAGCTTCAGTTTTTACAGAAACTTGCAACCATGCTCTGAGCAGACCAAGTCGAGAGGAAAAGGGAAAGAAACTCAGGAGTATACCAGTAGCACTTTTAACTTACACCGATTTCAGGGCACATCTAGCGAAAATCCCAAGGTTTTTGTAAGATGTCTGAAAACTTTTAAGTAAAATATTAAACTTTTTGATGCCTGAAAAAATTAAATTAAATACAATAAAAAAGAATTAGAAACATGAATTTAAAATGCAGCTTTACTTCTATGGCTTGTAAGAAATTGTCATCATCTATAAAACCTTTCCCATTGATACAGATGCAGGCTAAGCAGAGGAATTTTTTTGCCCCAGAATTGAGGAATTCACTAGCAACTGCTGTGGGCATTTTGCATTTTGCAGTATTCTGGGAGAGCTGCACCTACAGGTTAAACACAAAGGGGACAGCTGAGGCCATGTTCACTGACTCCTCTCTCTCCCTCTACCCTAATTCAGGATTACGTGCTCTCTATCCATATTATTAGGTAGGTCTCCAGATTTCAGAGTAAAATGTCTCCAATCTAGCTGAAATAAAATCATTAAAAGGCTTTCCACTGCACTCACAACAAAGATCCATGCTATCTGCCTTATGGTCCTGGCTCCTGCCTCCCTCTCTACAACTCAACTCATACCACCTGCCCCTCACTCTACCACAGTTGCCTTTTCTCAGAGCCCTGAAGAAACCATGCTCTCTGGTTTCCTCAGGACCTTGGCTCTGTTTTATCACCTAGAGGTTTCCAGAGAAACAGAACTAGCAGGATGTGTATGTATATACATATGTATGTATGTATGTATATATACATATGAGGAGAGAGAGAGAGAGCTTTGTTCGAAAGAATTGGCTCACAAGATTGTGGAGTTTGGAAAGTCTGCAATCTGCAAGGCATGCAAGCAGGCTGGAGACCCAGGCAAGAGTTGATGTTGCAGCCTCCACTGTGAAGGCCTTGTGGAGGCAGAATTCCTCCTCAAGAAACCTTAGTCTATGCTCTGAAGCCTTCAACCAAGTGGATGAGGTCCATCCACGTTGTAAGATAATCCATTTGACTCAAACTTCATTGATTTAAATGTTAATCTCATCTAGAAAGGCCTTCATAGTCACATCTAGACTTGTGTTTGACCCAAAACTGGGTGCCATGGCCTAGCCATGTCCACACATATAATTAACCCATTACACCCATGACATCACTCCTGCTTATGATGCACTTTCACTTCTCCTCTTCTTCTTGGCTAAACTGTCACTTCTCTGACCTTCTTGACCACCGCCTCCCAAGACTGGGTCATATCCTTCTTTTATGTGCTAGTAGAGAGCCCTATATTTCTCCTGCACAGGCATGATTTAATTCATAATCATGTATTTGATTCATGTTTGACTCTGTCTTCTCATGAAGATAGAAGCCACATCTAATTATTCACCACTACGTTCACTGGTCTCAGGCACTGTTTTGCACAAAGCCTATGCTCAATCAAAACCAATGAGTATAAGAAATCTCCATATGTCTACAGAGTGGGATTCATAATGTATTCATAACCATCACTCACTTGTTTTAAACGTTTCATCCGTAATCATTATAAATAACAGGTTAGTAACGTTCACCAGGTGCTTGCAGTTTCTAGACACCCAATATTAACAGCCTGTCAGACACGCTTTTTGTACCATCTCAAACCTTCTCAGTCTCACTGTTTCCAAGGAGGCTCTTGGCCACACATTCCACTCCAAGCCTGGTCTCTGTAAAACCAATGTCTCTGGAGCAAACTGAGCCACACGTACCTCATGCCTGGTTGTTCCATTTCTCCCCTCTCTCTGGGGCTGCTGAGATCTAACCGTTTCAAGACCCATGCAGCTCCCATACTTGTCCAAACTGAAAATGTGGGGGAGTTAAAGTGCTGAGGAACAAAATTTGGACCAATAGAAGGAGACAGAAGATAGTCTTTCCCCCTTCCCCAACCCACCACTCACAAACTGTCCTGAGATATAATAGTTCACAGGTTCCCTTGGAAGATGACCCCATGAGATTGAGCTGTCACACAGCATGATGCCTGGAACTGACCAGAAGTCAGGTACGTACTCCCCCCATTTCTGCTCTCCCCTTTCTTGCTTCACTACCCTTGTCCCTCACCCTGGCTTCCCTGGCATTGAACTCCTCAGTATAATCTTAATGCATAAGCTTTTGCCCTAGGTTCTGTTTTCTAGAGCACCAGGGCTTAGACATTCTTTTCATCTTCACAACAGGAGGAGGATAAGATCCAGCTTGTGTTTTAAATGCTCATCTTGGGGGCGCCTGGGTGGCTCAGTTGGTTAAGTATCTACCTTCTGCTCAGGTCATGATCCCAGGGTCCTGGGGTGGAGCCCCGAATTGGGATCCCTGCTCAGTGAGGAGTCTGCTTCTCCCTCTGCCTGCCGCTCCCCTTGCTTGTTTTCTCTCTCTCTTTCTCTTTCTCTCTCTCTGCATGTCAAATAAATAAATAAATAAATCTTAAAATAAATAAATAAATAAATGTCGTCTCGGTGCAGTGTGCTAACAGATAGGAGGGGGAGAAGAGAGGAAGTGGAGCACTTACTTAGGAATTTATGGCAATGGTCCCGGTGGTACGGAAGAGAATGGCAGCTGTAGAAATGGAAAAAAGTGAATAAGTTTGAGCTCCAGCTTCCTCTTTCCTCATAGTCCTTTTCATGTGCACTGCCATTATTTATTTACACACTTGCCTGTTCAACTATGAATGCTCTATCTGTAGGAATTGCCAACATGCTTCAGAAACATAGTATATTTCTGCTGTATGAATGAGACAGAATGACAATTCCAGACACTCAGGAGCTCATACCAATAGGTGGTTCAGAAGGTTACAGTGGACTAACCCTAGGGGGGAAAAATATATATATATATCTAATATCTAATATAGTATATGCATAATATATATTAGGTAATAATACTTATATTTTATATATATTTATAAATAGGATGCTTTGGGAGGAAAAGGGGCTGCTATTCATTGTTAGGCCAGAACAACAACAAGAATAAATCAGGACAGTCTCAGGCAAAATCTGGATGTATGTTCATACTAAGTATGTATATAACTTACTATGAATTTTCAAAGTATAGCAGTCCAATAATTCTATTTACTAAAGTATAGTTCTAACAGAAGCTGTGCTTGGCAAGAGTTTATTAGCTATTAGTTTTCATCACTGAATATAAAACATGAGATTTTTATTAAACTATTATCCATTAGAAGAAGAAAACATGGACATAATCAGGAGAGAAACACTTTTTAGGCCCTCCTGGCCAAATTTAGCAATTTTGAAAGCAGTAGAGACTAGTTTTTAATAGCTCTGGAGTAAGGGCAAATATTTAAATCTTTAAATTTAAAGATTTAAATATTTAAATTTTACACCTCTTGCTCCATTTACTTTTTGCTTAACCATTTAAGGCTTAATTTCGGTATCATGAAAACTCGTGTAATAATATTCTAATTGTTACAACATTTTGTCCGTGACAGGAAATTTGCTCTTGGATGAAACCAAAATAACAACAATGGGATTTATTGATTCATTTATTCCTTCATTCAAACAAATAGTCGCTGAGCGTGCACTATGCAATAGGAATGCCGGGTCGCAGCAGTGAAGAAACAGGCAAATCTACTGCTCGTGTGACGGTCAGACACGTGCAGAAAAGTTGGAGAAGTGGGACGCTTGGGTGGCTCAGTCGGTTAAGCGTCTGCCTTCAGCTCAGGTCATGATCCCCGGGTCCTGGGATCGAGTCCCACATCGGGCTCCTTGCTGAGCAAGGAGCCTGCTTCTCCCTCTGCCTGCCTCTGTCTCTCTCTCTCTGATAAATAAATAAAATCTTAAAAAAAAAAAAAAAAAGAAAAGTTGGAGAAGTGACACAAGAGAACCAGCTATCTGGGGTGCCTGACTGGCTCAGTCCCTAGAGCATGTGGCTCTTGATCTCGGTGTCGTGAGTTCAAGCCCCACGTTTGGTGTAGAGATTGCTTAAATAAATAAACTTAAAAAAAAAAAAAAAAGGAGCCCGCTATCATATATAACGGCAGTTGTGGTTGAATTCCGTGAGGAAACAGGCAGATGAAAGGTGGGGAGAATCAACTCTGAGGAGTTGATATTTGAGCAGAGGCCTGAAGAAAGTGAAGGGGGGAGTGATGAGAATAGCTGGGGGTCTGGGGGGTACATTTTAAATAGAGGGAACAGCACATGCAGTGGCCTGCGTGAGAGCCAGTTTGGCCTCTTCAAAGCAAGTCAGGAGCTGCAGAGGAGTGAGCAAGGCGGGGAAAAGAAAGAGATGACCATGAAAACAAATTGAGAAGTCCTGGAGTAGGAAGGGCCAAGGAAAGACTTGGTTCAGAGTTTAAGCTCAAGTTTGATGTCACTCAAACTTGTTTTTTCTCCCTTTCTTGGCTTTGCTTCCTCCTGTCTGGTTCCATTGTCATGCAAACTTCCTCCTCACTGTGTCCAGATATGTCTGCAGCTCCAAGCATCCTGGATTCATTGGAAAGAAGGTCACCCTCTTCCTAGTAGCTCCTGCAGAACCCTTAGATTCTCTGAAATGTGGCCAACTTATACCGACAGCCATCCCTACAAAAATCACAGGACCAGCGTTTGGTTCTGTGGCCTCAACTTTGGCCATGCAGCCTGCACATCTAGGTCTAAGAAGTAGAATAAGAATAGGGCAGGGGGCACAAGCCTAATAGAGCAGAGTGCTCAAACAAAAACCCACAGCTATTCATGGACGTAGGGTTGAATGGATGCTGGATGAAAAAAAAAACAAAAAACCACAGGGGGAAGCATAATAACTTCTATCGTCGTCATCATCATCATTACTATCACCAATATTGGGAGAAAGGCTTGTAATTAGGTTGTATACCACATCCTTTTGTGTTTATTTTCACTTTAGGTTAACAATTTGGCAAACTTTATGTAATTCTTTTTAAAATATGAGTTAAGCTTTCATAATGAATCTTTTTTTAAAAAATAACTTTGAATCTTTTCAAAGTTCTAGAGTAAGGAATCCCATCATTTGTTGCTAACCAGAAACAAATGGATCCACCCAATGACTGCAGATAAGATTCTGGTGGCCGTATTTGGCAAATTTCAGCAGATTCACTGATTACAGAGGGGCAGCCAGGCTGACCTTACTTCTGCAAAGCATGTGACATATTATAGGGGCACCTGGGTGGTTCAGTCGGTTAAGGACTTGGGCTCAGGTCATGATCCCACAGTCCTGAGATCAAGCCCCACATCAGGCTCCCTGCTCAGTGGAGAGCCTGCTTCACCCTCTCCCTCTGCCTGCCACTCTGCCTGCTTGTGCTCACTCTCTCTGTCAAATAAATAAATAAATAAAATCTTAAAAAAAAAAAGCATGTGACATATTATAGTTGCCTGTGATAGAAGATTGGGAACACAGACTCACTATTTTTCTCTTGAAAAAAAAAAAAGAGAAAACATATTATGAAATTATTAATCAAGTTAACCAGATAAAAATAATTATTTAATCTGTCAAGTAAGTATTATTAACATTTAATTAAAGATGAAAATTTGCCCCACAGGCCTTATGTCTGACAGATTGTTGATACTTTTAGTGTCTCATTTAGTTGAGAGTTTAGATAAACTATGGGGAAAATATCAACCACATGATTTTGTTATGTAAAGCCCAAAATACTGGAATAGTATCATTTGTCAATGTAGCACTCCTTAAATTATACTTTTAGATAAAGTTAGCGTATTTTCACCTTTATAATACTCATGTATATATAAGGTTTACCAACATTAAAAAATAAAACAAGCTTATTTCCCGCAAAATAGTTTTTTTTTTTTTAATTCTACATAAGCACATACTGTAAACAGTGAAAATAGTTAAACCATATTTGTAGTTTGGAAAATTGGCTTTTACACAATGGTTTGGCTCAAAAACCACACTTTCAGATTTTGGTTTCAAAATGGTTATTTATGCTCATGCATTTACTTCTTCTCACTCCCTAAATATTAAAATTATACAAGGCATCTAAAAATAAGAATATATCAATCAATGCATTGGAAACACAGGGTTTCCATGAAAGATTGAGAAACTTTGAGAAATTGTTGGAAAATATCAAGCAGAGGGAGGCAAAAGAGAGGTCTATGAGGTAGGTGAGTAACTTTTCTCATTGAAAAACAGGAAACATAAAAATCTAATCTTGGAATGATAATGACTGGAGGTAAGATTTAGCTAGTTAGATCATCTGGAGATGAGAACTCTACGTCAAAGTTCTTTGGACTCAAGTGACTTGCCACAGCAGATTTTTTCAAACCTCTCTTGATACAAAACAAACATGGAGTAACAACAACCACCACTTGAAGTAGTAAAGAATTTACCTACAGGCTTAGCTTCATAGTATTTTTTCCTTTTCCATTTGAAATGCAATTCAAAACTAATGCTTGGTCACCTTACAGGCGAGAGTGGGCCAGAAATCAGTCACCTGCTTTAGTGGCTGGACAGGACCTGCTAGAAAAACAGAAACACATCTCTCCCTATGCCTTGTGGCCATCTGGATCCCCAGTCTAGCACAATCAAACCCCAGAAAATATAAACATTCTCTTCCTCTTTCGCAGGGGATGAAAACTTAAACACAATCTCTGAAAATAAACACAAGTCAAATTAGTAGGCAAACATAGACCTTCTGTTTAAGAATATGCAGACAAAAAAAAATCACCAGGTATGTGAAAAGACTCAGTAGTCCAAAAGAAAATAGTGCTGAAAAATCTGTACAAATGCAACCCTGTGAAATGGACTTACTTCATGAAACAGGGGGAAAAAAAAAACGGTCTTCCATCTTTTGCTCACAACAAAATTTGAAAACACTGTATGTTCCAACATGGAACAATTTGAGATTAAGAACTCTTGTTTCTGAAGATAATCATCATTACTAAAATTTTTAAAACAGACAAATGAGGAAATGTATTATAAATGACAATCTCAATTAGTGGCTTAGAAAATAAATTCTCACAGAAGTAAATAAGGATGAAAAGGGAAGAAAGGTAAATTGCTGAGGGTGAAACTCTAAGAAAGCCAATATATTTATAATATAAATGCTGGAGAGTAAGTGGAAAAGAAACAAAAATCAAAGATATGATAGAAGAAACTTCTTAGAGGAAGGAAGACTATAATCTTAACATTTAGAGGAACTACTTGATCCTAAATAAATTAATTTAAAAAGAAAACACATGTACATGTATGTTTTATTTTTCTTTATAATTCCAGAGATAAATGATAATTTCAACAAACATCCATTGTGGAGAAGAGGAGGTCAATATTTTTCATAGAGAAAAATCTGCATAATTACTTCTTTTCTAAGAAAGGCAAGGTGACAATGAAGTAATATTGACAGAGATTTTAGAAAAAAAATGTTTGCAATTCCAACATTTCATATATTCATTAGAGATAATGCTCAGTTATGTGACCAGAATTTGTATGTACCTCCAAATTTCCATTTTACTCTTCAATTTTAGTCAGGCACAGTTCTGTTTTCCTTGCAATTATTTGACTATTTTCTTCCTATTGGTCCAATGAGATGTAAATGGAACTGTGTAAACTTCCAATTTCTCCTCTCTCTCGTCCTCCATTCTTCTGCTTAGAAAATGAATCTGATGGCTGATGCTTGGGCAGCCATCTTAGATCATGGGTATGATGAATGCTCCCAGGATGGCAGAGCATAAAATCAGCAACACCAACAAAATTCATGGAGCTTCCAGGTCAGGTCTTGATTCAAATGCCCAGACTCCTTTTATGTGAGAGGGAAATAAACTTTAATGTATGTAAAGCCATTGTTTATTTGTCTTTCTATTAGATGTAGTCAAACCCGATCTTAACCAATATGACATACAAACAGAAAAACAAACATTACACACTTGCAAGGATTCATAAAATAAGAATTTGAATATCTTTCCTGAAAAAGTAACTATTTAGAAAATTATTCTAGCCTTCTGAGAAATGAATATAAATAATGAGTTCAAATAAGGGCAAAACCGGTTGTAAGAGAAGTGGCCCGAGGCACATTAAAACTTTGAGAGTTGATTGCCAAACAACTGTTAAGGTGGCTATAATGCAGATGTTAAGTGTGTAATATAACACATAAATTAATATTAGTCAATTGGTTGTAAAAGTCAAGATTGTTCTGCAAAATGCGGAAATTATGGAATGTGGAGTAGAGGAAATAAAGCGCACACACTGTTCATTTGATGAGCCAGGATCAATGATTCATTCTAAAACAAATCATTACATTGGAAGAGAAATCGAGATTCACATTTTACAGTACATAGGCATCCACTACCGGAATGAAAATAAGTCAAGTTTTTATGCTGCTGCAGACAATAGAAAGCAATAGGGACGTTGGAGTTAAGCAAAGGATATGAAAAGAAAAGATGGAACAGCTAGGCAGCAGAAATAGCCAGAAGTTTAGTACAAGGGGGTAGAAATAAGACTTCGTTAGTCAGAACAGTCTGGAGTGCAAGTGAGACAAATGTGACTCTAAGTTCACAAACACAGTTAAGATTTGTTTAAGCCGAAGTGTAGAATTTACTGCCTCATGTTTTTGAAAAGCCCAGCAGTTCAGAAATCCCCGGTGCCCATTTTCAAATGAGGAGTCTCTTAACCCTTCATCTATTCTGGCCTCTCTGTGGAATTTATAAACTCCTTTAACAAAAGCTAAAGTGTCTGGGCTGGGTAAAAACAAAACAAAACAAAACAAAACCCACCAAAAAAACCAAAAAACATTCAAGTATTTGTTAGATATCTGACAAGTGCGCTACAATAATGAAATGGTATTTTAGAGGGCTTGGGCAAATACATATTGGATAAATTTAAACTAAAAAAAAGGGCTAGTATTACATATCAAAGAAAACTGAATTTAGATAAAATATAAAATGGCTAAATACTAGCTGTAAATGTTTATATGACAAATAACATAGTTTGTGATTAAAAAACAAGTTAGAACCAACAATAAATTTTGACAAAACTTCAGTTGTAGTTAGAAACTTTGAAGTTTCTCTCTTGGTTTTTGACAGAGTAGGCAAAATATAAACTGAAAAACTGAATTTCAAAATTCATAAACTTGACTTGGTATACTGCAACTATCATATAAAACACACACTACTAATATGTGTGTGTGTGTGTTAAACATTTGCACAGAAAATTGGATTTTAGATCTTGGATTATCTTTACAATAAACCTACCAAATTATAAATCACAAGCCTCATGTTTTTTGTCCTGAAGTACAATAAAATTAGAGACTAATAAAGCATAAACACATTCACACTCTCACAAATAAAACCATCTGGAGACAAAACAAGATTTTCCTAAAGAGATTTTTTTAAATCAAAGAGAAAATAAACATTTCATGTATCTGTATATACAGAAAAATACATACATGTATGTATACATATATGTTAAGATATTAAGTTACATCACAATGGTAATCAGACTACTACGTATCTAGACTTGACAGATGTGGTCAAAGCTGCACTCAGAAGAAAAGAAATGATGTCAAGTGCTTTTACAATGAATAATAAAGAACAAGGATGAAGTGGGCGCCTGGGTGGCTCAGTTGGTTAAGCGACTGCCTTCGGCTCAGGTCATGATCCTGGAGTCCCGGGATCGAGTCCCGCATCGGGCTCCCTGCTCAGCAGGGAGTCTGCTTCTCCCTCTGACCCTCCCCCCTCTCATGTGCTCTCTCTCTCTCTCTCAAATAAATAAATAAAATCTTTAAAAAAAAAAAGAACAAGGATGAAGTATATAAGAAGCTAGTAAAAAATCATGAAGCAAAAGGATTGATAAAGTTAAAAAATAGATATATGATATAGTAAAGCAATAACAAAACACTTCTTTGAGAACAATAAAATACACAAACATAGACATGGAATAGAAACCATTGCAATAAGAGAGAGGTTACAAACACAGAGAAACAGTACACACGACAAGGATAGAATACTGTGGGACAACTGCAGGGAGTTTTGAAACTTGTTTTTGTAAATAACTACAATGTATTGTAAAATTTTGTTTTTGTTTTAAGTAGTAAACCTGATCAGATATACACACTTGGAAAATCTGAGAAAGTTTTTTTTTTTTTTAAAGACTTTATTTATTTATTTGACAGAGAGAGAGAGAGACACTGAGAGAGGGAACACAAGGAGAGGGAGCGGGAGAGGGAGAAGCAGACTCCCCGCTGAGCAGGGAGACCGATGCGATATGGGGCTGGATCCCAGGACCCTGGGACCAGGACTTGAGCCGAAGGCAGACGCTTAATGACTGAGCCACCCAGGCGCCCCTCTGAGAAAGTTTTTAAATGCTAATGCCTTCACTTATTTTATGGATGAATTTTTTCAAGATTTCAAAGAACCAATATTTGCTATAGATTTAAAGATGTTCCAAAACAAAAGGAAAGATTTCTAATTCATTATTAAAACTACGATAATAATGAAAGTAATATTTGACCCAGAAAGTTAAAAAAATGAAAACCCACTTAACCTACACAGATTCAAAAATCCTAGAAGAAATACATAAATAATAAATAATCAATAAATATGTAATGATAAAATAATAGAACTATATTATTATAATAAAACATCTGATAAACTGTTAGTATTATGTGTCAGTTTGACTGGGCCACAGCGTGCCCAGATATTTGGTTAAATGTTATTTGTAGGTGTGTCTGTAAGGGTGTTTCTGGATGAGATGAGCATTTGGAATTGGTATGCTGAATAAAGCCCACTGCCCTCCTCAGTTTGGGTGGGTCTCATACAACCAGTTGAAGGCTTGAATGTACTAAAAGGCTGAGTAAGAAAAAGTTCTTTCTGCCTGAATATCTTCAAGCTGAGACATTGGTCTTCTCCTGCCTTTGGACTCAGATTTGGACTGGAACTAAACCATCAGCCTTCCTGGGTCTGGATTTAGTGTTTATAATCATAGGAGCCATTTCCTTATAAGTCATATTTTACATATATTATTAACCTATAAAATGTATTGGTTCTGTTTCTCTAAAATCCCTGACTACAACATGAAATAACACATTTATTTCAAGAATGCAAAGATGGTGGGGCAGTGGCTAAATTCCTGCTGGATCGCCCTTCCTGATCCTTTTAAAACTGAGCATTGACAAGTGACCCAATAAAATCTGAGTGGAAGTAACATGTGTTACTTAGGGGCAGAAACTTTAAAACCAGTCTCATCTTCCAGGTTCCCTTCCTGCTGCTCTGGTGATTGTAGTTAAGGGGGGATCTCTGTCAGCCTGGATTCCTGGAATGATTATATAAACAGCCCCCTGACACCCCAAACTAAGCCTCTCGTATGAGCAAGAAAATATTTTATTGTGTTAATATAATAAGAGTTGTTTTCTTACTTAAAATATATAGACCCTAGACTATCCTGGCTGGTATTATTAATAATAATTCAACATTTTATCTGGACAGATAAAAATCATATGATGATTTTAACAAATACTGAAAAAGACATTAGAAAAATTCAACACCAACATCGGATAAGGACTTATAGTAAAATATGACTAGAAAGATAGGATACTTCTGTAATATGATAAAGAAATTGACAAAAGCTAACAGCCATATTTATAAATAACATGAAATACTTGTTGAAAATCATTGTTTTCTCCAATATTATTTAATATTTTTATGAAAGTCCTAGTTAGAGCAATTAGAATAGTTAAAATAAGTGAAGATACTAGTTAGGACAAGATGATACTATTATTTTCAAGTGATACATTGTCTACTAGGAAAGCATTAGAAAATCCACTTAAAAAGTAGTATAAAATGTTAGATAATTCAGGAAAATGATTGAATTAAAAAATAAATGCAACCCTTATCTAAACTAAGGGTTAATGGATGAATAAGAAGTCTATGACTAGACTTTAAAAGGTCTCCGAGTCTCTGAAATTGCCTGCAAAATTTTATGAAGGCATTTTACTGGGACAAGTTTTGAGAGATTTCATCAGGTCTTCAAAGAGTCTGTAAGTCAAAGCAATTAAAGACACACCAGCATACCAACAGCAATCCATAGGAGACAAAATCAGGGGAAAATAGCAACAAATACCTAACATTGACTTGTTTTTAGAATTTCAATACAAACAAATACTTCTGGAATCCTGTGTAAAGCTAGAAAAGACAAGTATAAATAAATGCTTGGGTACATTATGTCACTGTATGGGAGAATGAATATTTTAATGATGTAAATTCTCCTCCAAATGGGCAGTAGTCCACATATATATGTAATATATATACATATATATAAAATACCATAAAGCTAAAAGACCCATGATGAATGACACATTGTATATTGGAGTGAAATATATATTATATTCACAATATAGTCAGTGTATATAGGTAATAAAGTATTGATATTAATATTAGTTAATATTAACTCTATTAGATAATTATGTAATTAATAAATATAAAACATGTCAATATAATATATATACTATACTTAGGAAAAATCCTAGAATTTGATAATAAAAAATACCCAAATAAAAAATAGGTGTGACTATAAAAAGATAATTTAAAAGAGAAGAAAGACTTAATAAACATATGGACATAATAAGCAATAAAAGGAATATACATAAAGAAGTGTGTGGGATACCATTTTTAATGGAAAAGTCCCACCACTATCACTATACTCCCTGTTGTTTATTCTCTAATTTTCCTTCATGGCAATCTAGTAGTGTCTCAGTAAATATTTTTTTTTTTTTAATTTTTTTTTATTCTTATGTTAATCCCCATACATTACATCATTTAGTTTTAGATGAAGTGTTCCATGATTCATTGTTTGTGCATAACACCCAGTGCTCCATGCAGAACGTGCCCTCCTCAGTACCCACCACCAGGCTAACCCATCCTCCCACCCCCCTCCCCTCTAGAACCCTGTTTGTTTTTCAGAGTCCATCGTCTCTCATGGTTCGTCTACCCCTCCGATTTCCCCCGCTTCATTCTTCCCCTCCTGCTACCTTCTTCTTCTTCTTTTTTTTTTTTTTCTTAACATATATTGCGTTATTTGTTTCAGAGGTACAGATCTGAGATTCAACAGTCTTGCACAATTCACAGCGCTTACCAGAGCACATACCCTCCCCAGTGTCTATCACCCAGTCACCCCATCCTTCCCACCCCACCCCCCACTCCAGCAACCCTCAGTTTGTTTCCTGAGATTAAGAATTCCTCATATCAGTGAGATCATATGATACTTGTCTTTCTCTGATTGACTTATTTCACTCAACATAATACCCTCCAGTTCCATCCACGTCGTTGCAAATGGCAAGATCTCATTCCTTTTGATGGCTGCATAATATTCCATTGTATATATATACCAGATCTTCTTTATCCATTCATCTGTTGATGGACATCTTGGCTCTTTCCACAGTTTGGCTATTGTGGACATTGCTGCTATAAACATTGGGGTGCACGTACCCCTTCGGATCCCTACTTTTGTATCTTTGGGGTAAATACCCAGTAGTGCAATTGCTGGATCATATGGGAGCTCTATTTTCAACTTTTTGAGGAACCTCCATACAGTTTTCCAGAGTGGCTGCACCAGCTTGCATTCCCACCAACAGTGTAGGAGGGTTCCCCTTTCTCCGCATCCCCGCCAACATCTGTCATTTCCTGACTTGTTAATTTTAGCCATTCTGACAGGTGTGAGGTGGTATCTCATTGAGGTTTTGATTTGGATTTCCCTGATGCCGAGCGATACTGAGCACTTTTTCATGTGTCTGTTGGCCATTTGGATGTCTTCTTTGGAAAAATGTCTTTTCATGTCTTCTGCCCATTTCTTGATTGGATTCTTTGTTCTTTGGGTGTTGAGTTTGATGAGTTCTTTATAGATTTTGGATACTAGCCCTTTATCTGATATGTCATTTGCAAATATCTTCTCCCATTCTGTTGGTTGTCTTTTGGTTTTGTTGACTGTTTCCTTTGCTTTGCAAAAGCTTTTTATCTTGATGAAGTCCCAATAGTTAATTTTTGCCCTTGCCTCCCTTGCCTTTGGCGATGTTTCTAGGAAGAAGTTGCTTCGGCTGAGGTCAAAGAGGTTGCTGCCTGTGTTCTCCTTTAGGATTTTGATGGACTCCTGTCTCACATTGAGGTCTTTCAACCATTTGGAGTCTATTTTTGTGTGTGGTGTAAGGAAATGGTCCAGTTTCATTCTTCTGCATGTGGCTATCCAATTTTCCCAACACCATTTGTTGAAGAGACTGTCTTTTTTCCATTGGACATTCTTTCCTGCTTTGTCAAAGATGAGTTGACCATAGAGTTGAGGGTCCATTTCTGGGCTCTCTATTCTGTTCCATTGATCTATGTGTCTGTTTTTGTGCCAGTACCATGCTGTCTTGATGATGACAGCTTTGTAATAGAGCTGGAAGTCCGGAATTGTGATGCCGCCGGCTTTGCTTTTCTTTTTCAACATTCCTCTGGCTATGCGGGGTCTTTTCTGGTTCCATACAAATTTTAGGATTATTTGTTCCATTTCTTTGAAAAAAGTGGATGGTATTTTGATGGGGATTGCATTGAATGTGTAGATTGCTCTAGGTAGCATTGACATCTTCACAATATTTGTTCTTCCAATCCATGAGCATGGAATGTTTTTCCATTTCTTTGTGTCTTCCTCAATTTCTTTCATGAGTATTTTATAGTTTTCTGAGTACAGATCCTTTGTCTCTTTGGTTAGATTTATTCCTAGGTATCTTATGGTTTTGGGTGCAATTGTAAATGGGATCGACTCCTTAATTTCTCTTTCTTCTGTCTTGTTGTTGGTGTATAGGAATGCCACTGACTTCTGTGCATTGATTTTATATCCTGCCACTTGACTGAATTCCTGTATGAGTTCTAGCAGTTTTGGGGTGGAGTCTTTTGGGTTTTCCACATAAAGTATCATATCATCTGCAAAGAGTGAGAGTTTGACTTCTTCCTTGCCAATTTGGATGCCTTTGATTTCTTTTTGTTGTCTGATTGCTGTGGCTAGGACTTCCAATACTATGTTGAATAGCAGTGGTGATAGTGGACATCCCTGCCGCGTTCCTGACCTTAGGGGGAAAGCTCTCAGTTTTTCCCCATTGAGAATGATATTCGCTGTAGGTTTTTCATAGATGGCTTTTATGATATTGAGGTATGTACCCTCTATGCCTATACTCTGAAGAGTTTTGATCAAGAAAGGATGCTGTACTTTGTCAAATGCTTTTTCTGCATCTATTGAGAGGATCATATGATTCTTGTTCTTTCTTTTGTTAATGTATTGTATCACATTGATTGATTTGCGGATGTTGAACCAACCTTGCAGCCCAGGGATAAATCCCACTTGGTCATGGTGAATAATCCTTTTAATGTACTGTTGGATCCTATTGGCTAGTATTTTGGTGAGAATTTTTGCATCCATGTTCATCAGGGATATTGGTCTGTAATTCTCCTTTTTGATGGGGTCTTTGTCTGGTTTTGGGATCAAGGTAATGCTGGCCTCATAAAACAAGTTTGGAAGTTTTCCTTCCATTTCTATTTTTTGGAACAGTTTCAGAAGAATAGGTATTAATTCTTCTTGAAATGTTTGGTAGAATTCCCCTGGGAAGCCATCTGGCCCTGGGCTTTTGTTTTTTGGGAGATTTTTGATGACTGCTTCAATTTCCTTAGTGGTTATAGGTCTGTTCAGGTTTTCTATTTCATCCTGGTTCAGTTTTGGTAGTTGGTACATCTCTAGAAATGCATCCATTTCTTCCAGGTTATTTAATTTGCTGGCATAGAGTTGCTCATAATATGTTCTTATAATTGTTTGTATTTCTTTGGTGTTGGTTGTGATCTCTCCTCTTTCATTCATGATTTTGTTGATGTGGGTCATTTCTCTTCTCTTTTTGATAAGTCTGGCCAGGGGTTTATCAATCTTGTTAATTCTTTCAAAGAACCAGCTCCTAGTTTCATTGATCTGTTCTACTGTTCTTTTAGTTTCTATTTCATTGATTTCTGCTCTGATCTTGATTATTTCTCTTCTCCTGCTGGGTTTAGGCTTTATTTGCTGTTCTTTCTCCAGCTCCTTTAGGTGTAGGGTTAGGTTGTATACTTGAGACCTTTCTTGCTTCTTGAGAAAGGCTTGTATTGCTATATACTTTCCTCTTAGGACTGCCTTTGCTGCATCCCAAAGATTTTGAATAGTTGTGTTTTCATTTTCATTGGTTTCCATGTATTTTTTTAATTCTTCTTTAATTTCCTGGTTGACCCATTCGTTCTTTAGTAGGATGCTCTTTAGCCTCCATGTATTTGAGTTCTTTCTGACTTTTGTCTTGTGATTGAGCTCTAGTTTCAAAGCATTGTGGTCTGAAAATAGGCAGGGAATGATTCCAATCTTTTGGTACCGGTTGAGACCTGATTTATGACCTAGGATGTGATCTATTCTGGAGAATGTTCCATGGGCACTAGAGAAGAATGTGTATTCCGTTGCTTTGGGGTGGAATGTTCTGAATATGTCTGTAAAGTCCATTTGGTCCAGTGTGTCATTTAAAGTCTTTATTTCCTTGTTGATCTTTTGCTTAGATGATCTGTCCATTTCAGTGAGGGGGGTGTTAAAGTCCCCCACTATTATTGTATTGTTGTCGATGTGTTTCTTTGCTTTTGTTATTAATTGGCTTATATAATTGGCTGCTCCCATGTTAGGGGCATAGATATTTACAATTGTTAGATCTTCTTGTTGGATAGATCCTTTAAGTATGATATAGTGTCCTTTCTCATCTCTTATTACAGTCTTTGGTTTAAAATCTAATTTGTCTGATATAAGGATTGCCACCCCAGCTTTCTTTTGGTGTCCATTAGCATGGTAAATGGTTTTCCACCCCCTCACTTTCAATCGGGGGCTGTCTTTGGGTTGAAAATGAGTCTCTTGCAGACAGCATATCGATGGGTCTTGTTTTTTAATCCAGTCTGATAGCCTGTGTCTTTTGATTGGGGCATTGAGCCCATTTACATTCAGGGTAACTATTGAAAGATAGGAATTTAGTGCCATTGTATTGCCTGTAAGGTGACTGTTACCGTATATTGTCTGTGTTCCTTTCTGGTCTATGTTGCTTTTGGGGTCTCTCTTTGCTTAGAGGACTCCTTTCAAGATTTCCTGTAGGGCTGGTTTTGTGTTTGCAAATTCCTTTAGTTTTTGTTTGTCCTGGAAGCTTTTTATCTCTCCTTCAATTTTCAATGACAGCCTAGCTGGATATAGTATTCTTGGCTGCATATTTTTCTCGTTTAGTGCTCTGAATATATCCTGCCAGTCCTTTCTGGCCTGCCAGGTCTCTGTGGATAGGTCTGTTGCCAATCTAATGTTTCTACCCTTGTAGGTTACATATCTCTTCTCCCGAGCTGCTTTCAGGATTTTCTCTTTGTCTATGAGACTCGTAAGTTTTACTATTAGATGTCGGGGTGTTGACCTATTTTTATTGATTTTGAGAGGGGTTCTCTGTGCTTCCTGGATTTTCATGCCTGTTTCCTTCCCCAAATTAGGGAAGTTCTCTGCTATAATTTGCTCCATTATACCTTCTGCCCCTCTCTCTCTTTCTTCTTCTTCTGGGATCCCAATTATTCTAATGTTGTTTCGTCTTATGGTATTGCTTATCTCTCGAATTCTGCCCTCGTGATCCAGTAGTTGTTTATCTCTCTTTTTCTCAGCTTCTTTATTTTCCATCATTTCATCTTCTATATTACTGATTCTCTCTTCTGCCTCATTTATTCTAGCAGTTAGCGCCCCCATTTTTGATTGCACCTCATTAATAGCCTTTTTGATTTCTACTTGGTTGGATTTTAGTTCTTTTACTTCTCCAGAAAGGGTTTCTCTAATAACTTCCATATTTTTTTCAAGCCCAGCTAGTATCTTTAAAGTGATGATTCTGAACTCTAGATCTGACATTGTACTAATGTCCGTATTGAGTAGGTCCCTGGCAGTCGGTACTACCTCTTGTTCTTTTTGTTGAGGTGATTTTTTCCGTCTTGTCATTTTGTGCAGAGGAGAATAGATTAATGAGAGAACAAAATGCTAGCAGAGTAACAACGTCCCCAGAAAATATACTCTAAACAAATCAGAAAAAACCTGAAGCAGTGGGAAAAGAAAGGGAAAGAGAGAAAAAAGAAAAAGAAAAAAAAGAAAAAGATAAAGATAAAAACAAAAACAAACAAAACAAAACAACAACAAAAAAACCAGAATGTGATCAAATATGATCAGTGCCACACACTAGATTTGGGGTGTATTTTGGTCTTTTAGAAGAAAGTGCCTCCCAAAATTTTAAAGAAAGAAAAACTTATATATGTACAAAAATAAGGGTTGATATGATGAAGGGATGGAATATGACTGTAAAGATGGAAATTATAAAAAATTTTATAAAAGGAATTGATAAGAAGTTGTTTGAAAAAAGAAAGAAGAGGATTTAAAAAAAGAAAAAAAAAGGGAGAGGATGTGATCAGGCAGGGGAACAGAAAACACCATATACTAGAGATTTAGGGTATATTTTGATCTGTTAGAAGAAACTATCTCAAAATTTTAAAGAGAGAACAACTTATATATATAAGCCAAAAATATGGGTAACTACTATGAAGGGATAGAATATGACTCTAAAAATGAAAAATAAAAATGTTTTTTTTTTTAAAAAAAAAGGGATTGATAAGATGTTGGTTGAAAAAGGGAAAAAGAAAAATTCAAAAAGAATAAAAAAAGAAAAAAAGACAGTTAAAAAAAAATTAACTTTGAAAGACTACAGAATCATGGTAAAAAAGCCATGAATTCTATGTGCAGTAGTCCCCTAGAGCTGGAGTTCTGCCGTTCTCATTGATGGGTAAACTTGGTCTTGGCTGGCTGTTCTCGCTGATCTTCTGGGGAGGGGCCTGTTGCCGTGGTTTCCAAATGTCTTTGCCGGAGGCAGAATTGCCCTGCCCTTGCCCCCTCCCAGCTAAGTAATCTGCTGGGGTTTGCTCTCCGGGGCTTTTGTTCCCTGCGAGCTTTCCGTACAGCTTTGGAGGCGGAGAGTGAAAATGGCGGCCTCCCAATCTCCGCCGCGGAGGAGCCGAGAACTCGGGGCCCCGCTTCTCAGTGAGCCCCCAGAGAAAAGCCGTCAGTCACTCCCGTCTCCCCGGTCTCCGGCTGCACTCTGTGCTCACCTGGCCTGTGACCCCGCATTTCTATCTCTGGCACCCGACCCCGTGTGGCGTCTCCAAACCCAGCAGATCCCTGCGGCGCACTCCCGCGCGGCTCCTCCCGGGGGAGGAAGGTGAGTCTCCCCGGATCTGCCGCTTGTTGGGTCCCTGCTGGAGGAGCAGTGGCCTGACTGTGCCGCGGATCACAGTTTATGGCAACCCCGAGCTGAGAGCCCGCGCCTGGGCTCCGCCTCTGCAGCCGGCTTCCCTGCTCCGATACCTGGGAGCTCTGCCACACTCAGGCACCCCCGGTCTTTCTGTGACCCGTGGGTCCTGAGACCACACTGTCCCAGAGGGTTCCACCCCCCGCTTAGCCACCAGAGTGACGGCCCTCGGCGGAGCAGACTTCTAAAAGTTCCGATTTTGTGCTCCGCGGCTCTATCACTTGCCAGAAGCGGCCGCCGGAGGCCCCTCCCCCGCCGTCTATCCTCCCGAATATCGCCTCGGATTCACTTCTCCGCACGTCCTACCTTCCAGAAAGTGGTCGCTTTTCTTATGAGAGAGTTGTTGCTCTTCTTTTCTTCGACCTCCTGTTGAGTTTGTAGGTGTTCAGAATGGTTTGATCCCTATCCAGCTGAATTCCTGAGAGGAGACGAAATCCAGGTCTCCTACTCCTCCGCCATCTTGATCCGCCCCTCAGTAAATATTTTTAAAATGAATATCAGATCATCAAAACTTAAAAGAATGATAATGTCAGGTGCCTGGGTGGCTCGGTCGGTTAAGCATTTGCCTTCGGTTCAGGTCATGATCTCAGGGTCCCGGGATCGAGCCCTGCATCCAGCTCCCTGCTCTGCGGGGAGCCTGCTTCTCCTTCTCCCTCTGCCTGCTGCTCCCCCTGCTTGTGTGCTCTCTCTCTCTCTGTCAAATAAATAAATAAAATCTTAAAAAAAAAAAAGAATGATAATGCCCAGTATAGGTAAGGTTTTGGAGAAAAGGACATTCTTATATACTATTTTGTAGATAAACTGATGAATTTTCTGCTGAACAATGTTGCTATGTGTATATCATTTTATATTACATTACATAATATGTATAATAATGTACATATACATACATACATTATATATATGCAATATATATGCTGTAAATATATAAGTGAATATAGCAATTATCATCTACAAGTTTATGAGGAAGTAATCATAGGACAAGAGCAATATATTTGTTTAAATATAGTCATCATAGGATTATTTCTAACTATAAAACTTGGGAAACTAGATATTTACTAATTGGAGATTGTTTAAAACAATAGTATCTAAATTCATGCTTTGAATTACTATTCAGCTACTAAATAAATGGTATAGTATTTCCAATTGTGTGCATATGTGTGTGTGGGGGTGTGTATGTGGTAGGTACATAGGTAGGAAATGGTTTTTGAATAATTATCCAACAATATTAACAATAGCTATATCTGGATGGTACTAGATTCATTATATGAGTTATAAAGTAATATTTTTTAAAACAAAAAAGACTTAAAATTTTCTTCCAAGTGATTTTATATGACTTTTAAAAAATCTTAAACATTTTGGTGTCTGGGTATGGGGGTGGGTTCATGATCTCTTTATACATTTTTAGATATTTATTTTTTATAGGAACAGAAGAAATATAGGAGTAATTTCTTTCATTCTTATACTACTTAGATTACTTGGATTTACTCACTATGAAAGATAGAATTATTGCTTATGCCTATCACAGTACATATAATATATTTCACAGTCTAGGTAATGCATGGGGGCTTTGTCCCAAAGAGTCAAGTTTCCTACATTTCTGGTTAAATAAGTCTTTTTAGACAATTATTCATTCTCTTTATTAAAAACTCCCATATAAGTGGTGTATATGTGTATACACACACACACGTGCACACACACACACACACACACACTGGAATATTACTGAGCCATATAAAAGAATGAAATCTTGCCATTCGCAACAACAAGGATGGACATAGAGAGTATTATGCTAAGTGAAATAAGTCAGACAGAGAAAGACAAATACCACCATATATTTCACTTATATGTGGAATTTAAGAAACAAAACAAATGAACAAATGAAGAAAAAGGAGATAAGCAAAAATACAGAATCTTACAGAGAACAGGGGGGAGGGGGTGGGGCGATGGGTGAATTGGGTGAAAGGTGATCAAGAGCACACTTGTCATGATGAGCACTGAGTAATGCATTGAATTGTTGAATCATTAGATTGTATACCTGAAACTAATATAACAGTGTATGTTAGTTCCACTTCAATTAAAGAAACTCTCTTAAAAAGTAAAACTAAAAATAAAAATTAAATACCTGTTAACAGGACTCACCTTGCATTAAAAGGAAATTATTTGGATTTTGGGGGAAATGATTTTTTAAATTGAAAATAAGTAAATAAATAGTTGCCATGCAAATTCAATGATGATTGCCGATTCTCAGAACTTAGAAAAGAGAGTGCAATATAGTAGTGTATGACCAACTGTGCAGCACTTTGTGCTGTTCATCACTGCACTGTGTAGTCCCCACAGCCCCTCCCTTCTCTGAGAGTCTATAAATCTCTGCAGTACCATCCCACAGTCCTGCATGAAGACTTGCATCAGAGAGACCTCATTCATGCCTGCTTTCCCTTCAGGTCCAGAAACCTAGCAACAGCATGAGTAAGGAAAGGGAGAGAAATGTCAGCTTTAAGTTTGTACTCATGAAATATTTACTATTACTTCCCTTCTGTAACATGGTCCTTAAGTAAGATAAGTTTTCTTCACCTATATTCTTTCTTAAGTATTTTATTCTGTTATGAAACAGCATAAAGACCCATGTATATAATTACTTTACCTGAATGCTTTATTACTTTGCTTGGTTTGTGTGTGTGTTTGTTTTTGTTTTGGCCAGCGTCCAGGGCAAATGACACTCAAGCTGAGTAATGTGAAGAGAATTTAAGAGACTAATTACAAAGAGACTAATTACAAAGGTGTAGGCAGAGATTAGAGAAGCCAGCATTAGAATGTGGATATACGGGCCAGCACCCTTGGGAGCCACTGCTACCTGAAGTGTCATGACAAGGAAGTGAGCATCTTTGTGCAAAGGGCTGCCTGGCAGTTGTTGTCTTTAGTAGGAGGACAGAACCAACCAGGGGAGTCAGTTATGTAGAGGGGTGGAGAAGAGAGTAGGGAGGCCAGGGAATAAATATCTCGATCTCACTTTCCCCCCCACTGTCTGATTTCCGGTCAGTGCCTCCCACCAAGCAAAGCCAGCTGGAAGCAGAGGGCTCGGAGCCCTTGGTACTCTTCATATCAGTAAGCCACATGGACAGGGCACCAGCGGAGGTGGGAAAAGCTGGTGGGTGCATTGGCAGGTGGAAAAGGAAGACGTCCAGCACATCATGTGCTCCATTATTCTGAGTCAAAAGAAAACTAATAAGCAGACATGCAGAAAGAGAAATGTATAAAGTAAAAGTAGGAGTCTTCTGGATAACCCAGTTCTATTCCCCAGGGATATAGTTTCATATGGACCCATCCAAACAAATAAACAAAAATCATATTTTAATTTGAGCACATGCTGAAATATCCCACCTTTTATTTTTTTTTTCTCAAAGATTTTATTTATTTATTTCAGAGAGAGAGAATGAGAGAGAGCACATGAGAGGGGGGAGGGGCAGAGGGAGAAGCAGACTCCCCGCCGAGCAGGGAGCCCGATGCGGGACTCGATCCTGGGACTCCAGGATCATGACCTGAGCTGAAGGCAGTCGCTTAACCAACTGAGCCACCCAGGCGCCCTATCCCACCTTTTAAAAAAAGATTTTATTTATTTATTTGAGAGAGAGAGAGAGAGAGAGAGAGCATGAGCTGGGGGGAGGGGCAAAGGGAGAGGGTAAAGCAGACTCCCCACTGAGCAGGGAGCCAGAAGCAGGACCCCAATATCATGACCTGAGCCGAAGGCAGATGCTTAACTTACTGAGCCACCCAGGCACCCCTGAAATATCCCCTTTTAACACCAAATCATTATGGTTTTTGGAGTTATATTTTAAAAGAAAATAATAAGTACATTGAGATTTGTGAAAAACAGAGTAAGGACTTTTGTGGACCAGAAATTACGTAAAAAAAAAAAAAAAAATCCCCATACTCGTCAATACCCTCTCTAACTTATCATAGATGGACCCTTTGCCTACCTAGCCTTTACGTCTGTTCCATCCTTCTTCAGTGGGGTCACTGCAATGTCACCCATCCATAAAGCTATTCCATATTGTCTCATTTAGGGACACTCCTAGGATTTGGCCTTTAGCTATGTCATGTTACCTACTACTCTCTACCTTGTTTTAAGATTATATGTGTAAATGTCATCTACAGTAATAGATTTAAATTTTTGACAGGGGAATTGAGATCTGATTTAAAATTTTCTCTCCCAAAGTCCAAGCAGAAAGTCTTGTCAGACTGTGGAGGGAAGAGCAGGGCATGGGAGTCCTGGGTTCTGAGTTCATCCTGGCTTGGTCTCCTCAGAGTTGGGGCCTTGGGCCAGAGCCTGCCATCTTCAAAGCAGACTTGCCATTAGGATTCAATCATTAGGAGAACAATTTAAGTAAAATAAAAAAAAAAAAGGCATCATTCACAAAGGTCACAGGAGACTTAGATTTACAGAGACACCAAACGCAGCTACCACGGTGACAACACATAGTGAATGAATAAGTTAATACACTTATGTTTACTTACCTAAGAGTTACAGGAGAAAGTCATCTCAAGTCTATGCCACAGCAGAAAGATGAGCAGACTTTTAATTCACAATCAAGTCATAACAAAAGGGCGTTTCTCCAACCTGATTGATTTTCTCTACTTTTACAATTTTGCTTCAAGCATGTGTGTATTCAGTTATCTTAACCAAAACCCAGTTCTCACCTGTAACATAGTTTTCTTTTAGTTTTTTATATCATCCACTCCAGATTCTGAAGTATTCCATTTCTATCCCTTTTGATCGTATGAGAAAACTTGAATAAGAGAAGCCATACCTTACTGCACTATTGCCAAATTCTCCTATATTCATTTTACAACTATTTTTACACAACAAGTTATCAACAATTGTCTTAAAGAAACACAAAAGCACTTGCTCTGGTGCATTTCAAAAAGATCAGGTTTACAATTGCCCTGTAATTACTTTAGTGCTTATGGACATGTCACATATGTTTTGTAAGGAGACACCAATCTGGTCCTGCATTGCTCATCCTGCTCTGTATTGTTCATCGGCTACCATACAATCCAAACTACAGACTTTATTTGCACATACAGATCTACAGCGCTCCTGATGTCATGACACAGAGGGGATTAGATCTGACAAGGCCAATGCCATACTCCGTTCTCATGCACTGCTAATGCTAGGGAGGCCTTGGGATTGCTAAATGAAATTTCACAGAGAAACCTCCAAAGTAGGCTAAAAACCAAATAAGTAATGCAATTTAAAATGCTAAATAGCTCTCTTTTTTCATCCTCCTGCTCACTCTCCTCCTCCTCCTCTTCTTCCTCTTTTATTTATAAGCCAGGGAAACTTCTCAGATTTTAATTTCCATTACACTCTGGTATGTCAGTGAAGATCACATGGTAAAAATCATAGGGTTCTCTTTTGGGTTTCTTATAGCTAAACTTACTATTAAACAGCAAGCAGAAGAGAATGAGAAAGACCATGACTTTCACTTATGGTCATAAGGAAGTTTAAGATCATTCTTATTTATTTTTTTAAAGATTTATTTTAGAGAGAGAGAGCAAGAGTGGTTGGAGGGGCACAGGGAAAGTATTTCAATCATACTCCCTGCTGAGCATAGAGCCTGACAAGGGGTTCGATCTTACGACCCTGAGATCATGACCCTGAAATCATGACCCTGAAATCATGACCTGAGCTGAAATCAAGAGTCAGATGCTTAACCAACCGAGCCACCCAGGTAAGTTTAAGATCATTCTTGAACTAAGACGATTGTTTTGAATGCACCAAAACATTCATAGTAAAAGGCAAATCATTTAGTAGGTGGAAATCACTGACTGGACAATAATAACCCAATTAATTATTTGTAATCTATCTTCTCAAGAAGTGGAATGATTGAATTAAGAATGAAAAATATAAGGAAGTCAAAAAGTACAAACTTCCTGTTATAAAATAAGTAAGTCATGGGGATGTAATGTACAGTAACTCTAGTTAATAATACTATGTTGCACATTTAAAAGTAGCTAGAAGAGTGGATCTTGAAATAAGTTGTCATCACACACAAAAAAATTGTAACTATGTACGGTGATGGATATTAACTAGGCACCTGGTGGTAATCATTTCACAATATATGCAAATATCGAATCATTATATTGTACATCTAAAACTAATATAATCTTATATGTTAATTATACCTCAATAAAAAAAGAGAAAAATGAGACTTGTAATATTTGCTGAAAGCCTATAAAACTTTTGTTTAATTTTTTACTGTCTTCATAGATTGGATGTTGAAAAATCTTAAAAACACCAAACAAAGCTAAATGCAAAACAGCTCAAGCATCAGCTGATCTACACAAGGCTCTTTGTGCTGTGGCCCCCACCAACCCCTCATCTTGAATCACTCCATCACCTTCACTTTGCCCTCAAACACCACAGAAGAGTTTAAAGTTCTGCAGAGATGCTGTGCTACATCATGGCTCTGTGCCTTTCCTATAGGCAACACAATGGCAAAGTCATAAGGGTCTTTCTCGAGAACTCCATCACCCCATCCGGACATGAGGACATTATCCTGAGGATACTGGGAAGCAGCTGAGGAGGTCAAACTGAGACCATTATTGAAATTCAGTTTTAGAATGACCATTCTGTGCATAGTTTACAGAATATAAAACAAGATGGTCACCAGAGACAGCAGTTAGGACACAGTTGTCCTAACCCATTGTGAGAAATCATGGAAACCCGATCTAGGGGAGTTTATTAGGACTGAAGAAAAATGAATAAATTCATAGTACATTAAGGAGGAATCAAAGGACTCAGTGTTAAATTATGTGTGGGGCTAGGTAAGAGGAACCACACAGTATTGCCAAGATTTCTGGCTTCAACAACCTGAATGGAGGTTCCTTGCTGTGCTAAGGAATAAAGAAGTAGAAAAATGTGTGGGGCGCCTGGGTAGCTCAGTCAGTTAAGTGTCTGACTCTTGGTTTCAGCTCAGGTTATGATCTCGGGGTCCTGGGTTCGAGCCTGCATTGAGCTCTGTGCTCAGCATGGAGTCTGCTTGAGGATTTCTCTGTCTCTCCCTCTGCCCCTCCCGCTACTCTCTCTCTCTCTCCACTCTCTCTCAAATAAATAAATAAATCTTAAAAAAGAAGCAGAAAAATGTTTGATGGCTTACAGTTAGATTACTTCTGGTAAATATTTATAGGTGGGGACTACAGGTGTCCTTCACTCAATCTTGGTCCCAGGTTAAAAAGAAAGCATTCTCAGACAAATGCTGCCATAGACATAGGCATTTATAGTAATGCCTCCTTATCCTTGGGGATATGTTTTGAGACCCCCCCCAGTAGATGCCTATAGCCACAGATAGTACCAAATCCTATATATACTATGTTTTTTCTTTGCATACATACAAATGATACAGTTTAATTTATAAATTAGGAATAATTAGAGAGTAACAACAATAATAAAACAGAACAATTACAACAATATACTGTAATAAAAGTTATGTGAATTTATTTTCTTTCTTTCTCTCTCAAAATATCTAATTGTACTGTCCTCACCCTTCTTCTTGTGATGATGGGAGATGATAAAATGCCCTCGAGGATGAGATGATATGAAATGAATGATGTAGGCATTGTGATGTGGCTTAGGTTACTACTGACCTTCTGACAAACATGAGGAGGAGAATCATCTGATTCCAGATCGCTGTTGACTGTGGGTAACTGAAATCATAGAAAGCAAAACTGCAGATAAGGGGCCAGGTACTGTATTAGCAATAAGGCTCAAAAAACAGACTACTGAATCTGTTCTGTAAGTGTAAGCAACTCTGGCTGTCTGTCCTTTTGGGGACCCCTACAGCAGCTTGCATGAAAGGTTCACTTGAGGCAAATGTGCTAATATTCCAGTGGCAGGATTTAGCTAACCATCTATTTGGAGGGAGTTGTCCCAGAATTTTCTGGTGAGTTTTGGATTTAAGCCAGGATCACTATTCCTGAAGGTACAGACCACTGGTGTCTTCAGTTTCTTAAAAATGCTTTCTAGCTCATTTGCATATCTTGAATACCGCTAATTTTATAAATAAAACCTCCTTCTTAACATTCATTATGCTAATTAATAAAACCTCTGCTCTTGTTTGGAAACAAAGATAGTTGAATCACTTGAAGCAACCATATCTTCTAATTAAATGCCAAGACTCACCCTGGGAGTATTTTCTAGATTAGGGCAATTGACTACCTCTAGGATGTGCATGAAAACTAACACATGGATCAGACTGACGATACTGAAGTGGTTTAAGTAGATTGCAGACAACATAACAGAGGAAAAATAATGTGTTCAGTTTGGGACATGCTTACTGACAAGCGGAGATAGCTCAATAAAAAATGTTTAATTGTACAGATCTGATATCTGGAAAAAAAAGATATGGCTACATATTCAATTTGGAAATCACTAGAGTATGCTTTGATTTGCTATTTTTGCTCATAAAAAAGTATAGCACAATGATATCATTTGCTTATCCTTTTTTTTTTTTATTCAACATTTATTGTTTATTATGTGCCAGATGCTGTGTTTGGTCTAAGAATAGGAAGTCGAAGTCACAGACCGTTCTTTCAAAAAGCTCATGTTCAGGCACTGGGTGGCTCAGTTGGTTAAGCAACTGCTTTAGGCTCAGGTCATGATTCTGGAGTCCCAGGATCGAGTCCCGCATCCAGCTCCCTGCTCAGTCCCCTCTCGTGCTCTCCCTCTCCCATTCTCTCTCAGATAAATAAATAAAATCTTTTTTAAAAAAACCCCAAACTCTTGTTCTGTGGAGAACATGAGTAAGTAAGAATAAAATTTAAGTGGCTTAATATAAGGTATTCCATCCCCCATCACAATAAACAACTGTAATTGAGAACAGACTCATTTCTTAGAATTTAACTCTTTAAAAATGGCGAATGCTATTGGTAAGATGTAAAAGACAATTATGTAAACTGCATTTAAAATATGTCTTAAAGTAGTAGGGAAACTTCAAGAATGGGTTCGGCAGGAGACAACAAATGCTGGTGAGGATGTGGAGAAAAGAGAACCCTGGCGCACTGTTGGTGGCAGTTTAAATTGGTACAGCTACTATGGACAACAGTATGTGGTTGCCTCAAACATTAAAAATAGAACTACCATATATTTCAGTGATCCCACTTCTGGTTATCTATCTAAGAGAGATGAAATCACTCTCAGGAAGAGATACCTGCATTCCCTTGTTCATTGCAGCATTATTTACAATAGCCAAGAGAGTCCACTGGCAGAAGAATTGATAAAGAAAATATAAGATACACACAGGAAATCCTTCCATTTGCAACAATGTGGATGGACCTCGAGGGCATGATAAATAGAGACTAGAGTTAACAACACTGTGTGGTATACTTGAAAGTTGCTGTGAGAACAGTTTTAAATTTTTTACAGTAACAATGAAATGGCAATAATGTTGGTGAAGGATGTATTAACTAACCTTATTGAGGTAAACATTTTGCAATATATACGTGTATCAAATCATCACATTGTACACTTTAAACTTTCACAATGTTACATGTCAATTATATCTCAATAAAGCTGAAGAAAAAAAAAGAATGAATTAGGGCTATTTACCAAAGGGGGAATTTGAAGAACTGTATTAATAATCTATGGCATAGGCCATGGGACATAGCCTGCAATAACCTCCCATGCAGATAATATTTGCAACATAAAGGCTTCATTTCCTAAGGAAGTGAATGCTTGCAGATGAGCCTCCAGGGGCTATAAGAGAGCAATAGCTGGGTGAGTAATGGAATTTTTTCTATATTTAAAAATTTTAACAATGAATTAATTGATCTATAGTTTAAACTAATGAGATTACATAATGTTTATTGAGTTCTCACTGGAGGGGAAAAACTGAGGTGCAAATTTTGCTCTTGAGGGGCACCTGGGTGGCTCAGTCAGTTAAGTGTTCCACTCTTGGTTTTGGCTCAGGTCATGATCTCATGGGTTGTGGGATGGAGCTATGCATTGGCCTCCGCACTCAACGGGCAGTCTGCTTGGAGATTCCCTCTGTCCCTCTCCCAAATCACATGTATGCATGCACTCTCTCTCTCTAAAACAAATAAATAATCTTTAAAAAAGATATTTTGCACTTGAGATTGTAAAATAAGGAAAATAAATGAATACACACACACACATATACATTTCATTCCACATGTGTGTATATTTATTAGATTTTTTTTTTAATTGAGAATGGAAGAACCTGCCTAAGTTCTGAAAAACATCTTGAATGCCTTTACAAATGTTACCAAATTTCCAAACTGTTTTGCTGATCACTGTTTCTTAATTTTACAACTTAGGTTGCGGTCAAGGGAAATTTAATCCTTATGTTTCTGATTCTTTTGTATTTGTCCCATCCAAGTGTTTCTTAGGAACCATTTGATGTCTAAAGGGTCTAAGAGGTCCCTTTGTTTTAAGCACATTTTAAAATGGTTTATTCAGAGTTAAGCAGCATTTTATCAGGATCATATGGAAATGAAACTCAGAAGCCTTAAATTATTTTGAAAACATGAAGACTGATAAACATCATCAATATTTATTTAGCACTTGAAGGTCTACTCTAGTCGAAATGTAAATATACCAAAGGGATCTTAGAAACTTAACTATTTTTTTAAAAATTTATACTTTTTTCTTTATGAGAAAACAACAAAAATAAGGGTAAGCAACCATTTTAACAAAAACCAAATTGGATCTTATATGATATGAGCTGAATGGTCCTGGTAATTGTCTAAACATGGTAAATGAAGATATTTACCCTGATATCCAAGATCACCTGATCCTTAACCAGTTACTCCTCCTCCCCCAGATGATCCCTAGGGAAAACACATGTAGAACTGCAGCTAGCAAAGGACCAGTCTATTTGGCTATTAAAAACTTTGATTCCCACCTCGAACTCGAAACTCTATGACCCAAGCTGAATCCTGTAAATAATTGTTTTTAGCCCAAAGAGGCAGTTTTGCATTGCATGGGCTCTAGGTCAAATTTGATAGGTTTGCGTTTTCTATTGTACCATTTATTAACTACAGGATCTTAAGTGAGTTATGTAATATCTTGAAGCCTTTGGATTCTTTAGCTGTAACATTAGGATAATCATCGTTCCTGCTTATTATGATATCTGTAATTTATCTTAGAATACTTTAGTATAGATGCAGTTAATAGTATGTTTAGGAATGACACACCAGGAAACCATACTGAAAAGTAGCTAATTGGATTCTTCTGTTGTTGATAGTTCAATCAACATAATATACTTTAATTAGCATGGTGAATGTCAGAAATAAGTTGTTATCTGTAAAATCGGTGGCTTGGTAATTAGCATGATGAATGTTCGAAATGTACTTTATGTAGAAAAATTAAAATTTCAAGATACATGGATTGGCTTAAATATTTAAAAAAGACACTACCCATGCACCCCCTCTTTGGGCAAACAAGACAGGAAAATGTTGGGAGTCTGGTAGTTTTTACCTTTAGTGTTAGTGTCCATATGGTGCCTGAGTGGTTTTTGTGGGGCAGGGGTCTTTAATTGACGCCAACTTAGTGTGAATGAACCTCTCTGTCTTTATATCATCGTCTGCCTTAAACAGCCCATTTCTTCATGTTGGAGGTGGGAGCAACTAAAAGGACAGACTTGGGGTTAATCAAAACTACAGAATAGGTTGTAGTGATCCATACTGAGCACTCAGGACAAGTAGTGATGCAGAGTCAGAGCTCAGGAAATGGTTGTTACTACTTGGAACCAAAATAAGCTGTATGCCTTCTATATAATCCAGTACGTGCCTGAGTGTCAGATATTAGCAGCAAAACTGCAGAGAAAGCCTTTTCTTTTTCAGAAAGAACCTAAGAGTTTTTGCGAACACATAGGCAAAGACGGTCCAAGCCACTCATCTCGGGCCTTCTGAGACCAAGCGGAGCTGCGGCTTATGGGCTTGTCTTTGTAATGCATTTGGAAGGCACCACATTCTCAGGATAGAAAAGGTAGGAGCCAGGCAGAGGTTATATTTCTCTAGCTCTGAGAAACTAGGAAGTCCTTATAGGTCCTACAACATACTCAGTAAATTCCTGAGCCTCTGGAACTTAAGCTTCATAAGATATCATGGAATCTAACCAATCTACCTTGTCTTCTTGAATGAGAAGGCCAGTTTGGGGTGGGGGAGATGACTTCCTTTTCCAAAATAGAAAAGAGCACTGACAAGGTCCACATGCTTTATACTCCAAGTTATGGTTTAAGTGATATGATGCATTAAATTATATATATATATATATATATATATATATATAATACACATATATACACATGTACATAGGTACACACATATATAACAAACATATATACACATACACGTAGGTACATATATGTGAATATATATATATTAAATAAAATATTTGGCTATATGGAAAGATAGACACTGAAATGTGATTGTTTAATTTTTGGTGCTTTTAATTATTTTACACTTTGTGCAAACAACTGTATTTGTCCAATGGACATATATAATTAAAATGTTGGCAAGAAGTCCACAAATAAAATAATAAAATTAGTTTTTTTGTATTGTGTCTCCTTTCTTGTTTTCTTTTAAGATTTTATTTATTTATTTGAGAGAGAGAGAGAGAGGGAGCATGAGCAGGGTGAGGGGAGCGGGTAGAGAGAAAGGGACAAGCAGACTCCCTGCAGAGTGGCAGCCGGATGCAGGGCTGGTGGGGCTCCATCCTGGGACCCTGAAACCATGACCTGAACTGAAGTCAGATGCTTAACCAACTGAACCATCCAGGCATTCACCTCCCTCTCCTTTTCTTTTAATATACATTCTCCCAAGAAGACCAAATCAAGGCCAGGGTTAGGTTGCATGAATATTTTTGTCAAAATGACATCTCTTTTTATAAAATTAGTAGCCCTTAATGTGATCTGAGGTTGACTGTAAACTGGGAGTCAGGAGGTACGGGGCTGAATCTCACAGAAAATGGACACAAACTATATCAAATCAAGAAATCTTCCCTCCATTCAAATCTGGCCCAGTAAAGGAGCTGTCCAGGGCAGTTGGGAAAAGTTTGATAGCTCCAGCTTTTATTCATTTTTAAAGTTTAACCCTGAGTCATTTTACCTAAATCAAGAAGCTATTTTTAGAGTCAGATCATGTATGTTTTTCATAAGCAGCAGAGGTATTGGATCTCTGTTCCAACTCAAATTTTGGAAGCAGTTATTCTTCTTGAAAGTTATTTTTTTCCCTTGGCATTTCATGGAAAACACTTGCTCTAGCCAACAAGTTATGGATATGTTTTTTTAGACTGAAAAGATTCTTAATATGAATAAGCTAATTGGAGCCATGGGAAAAAGTGCAATTAAAGAGTTTTTTGTTTATAAAATGTTCATGTATTGGAAAGAACCTTGAGAAGTCATTGACTTCAACTCTTGTATGGAGGCTAAAAGATACCCCCAAGCACACCTCTCCCCAACAAATGGGTATCTGTCCTGTTTTCAAAACAATTCAGGTAGTATAAAATAAGCCCACCAGGTAAATGCTGCCCTGTAGTATTTCTTAGGATTGTGAAGTTGTTTGAATATCTTTTGTTGCAAATTAAACTAAAAACACCATAAAAATATAAGCCATTTTATTATTTTTTGTATTATCATCTGTGATCCGATTCTGGGGCCTCCATATATCTTCCGGGTCTTTGTGGCTAGGTTGAATTAACATTTCCCAGAATGCCTGTTAATGATCCCTTCATGGGGTTCCAGTCTCCTGGTGATCTTCTCTCCCAGACTGGCTGCTCTGGGAACTTTGGGCTCTAACTTGAGATGTGGAGGCAGCCTTGCAGAGTTCTTAGCCAGCTGCCATAATTAGGTAAGCAGGTACCCAGGAATAAATTCCTTAATATATACCTACATACCCTATTGGTTCTGCTTCTCTGGTTGAACCCTGGCTGCTACATCAGGAAATAGAAATAGAGACCAAGAATTAAGATTAGAAATCCAGACTGGCCCCATTTCTGTCCTTCCTTACTCTAACTTCCAGTTTCTTTACACTGTGCATGTCCAGAAAACATGTTGGAAACTATGGCCCTGAGAATTAGTAGAACCACTTAGATGTCCAGCTACCTGAAGACACATGAGTTCCCTTTTCAGTATCTGTCTTCCTCTTGTGACCAATTCTAAATCTTAGGACACAGATTCTGTAGAACACATGTGAATCATATACTGTAGCCTTGAGCAATCTGCTGTTTCTGGGGAAGCGGAGTATATGGAAGGAATTGGGCTATGTCTGGTGCCCACCACTAGTCCAAAAGACTGTGTCAAATGCAGCAGGGTTAGGTTGAACGGAATGACTACTGGAATTGCAAAGGCATTTTCCCATGGATAGGAGAAATTAGGGACCACGGTGTTTACTGTTGGCCAGGGCTGATAGTTACCAGAACATACCGATAGGGTCATGACGGTTGTTTCTGGCTGGTGCCTGTTCTGATTAGCTGGTGCTTACGCCATATAAGTTGCTAAACATTTTCAATATCACCCCTGCCCACAGATTTAACTTAAAATGCTCATTCATTGATGCAAAACGTATTTTTAGGGTTCGTAATTGGCATAAGCACAATATTGGTATTGGGAAAACAAAGGTGAATAAAGAGGCAAGGTTGTAGTCTAAGGTGCATAATTCAGCAGGGGAGACAGACACTTCCAATTTCAAATGAAGGAAGCATTGGATTCAGAGTCAGATAGGTTAGATTTATTCTTTGCTATTTCATTTATTACCTTTCTGACCATGTAATTTTATAGTGCGGTAAGTCTGTAAGGAAACAGACTACTTACATTCTACATTCCAACATCATCACTTAACAATCTGTATGAACTTGGGCCAATTATTTAATCTTCCCAAGGTAGTTTCTGTCTCTAAAAAATGGGGATAAGATTGGTATGAAAGTCAAACAAGGGGAAGCTGGGTGGCTCAGTCGGTTAAGCCTCCAACTCTTGCTTTCGGCTCAGGTCATGATCTCAGGGTCATGAAATGGAGGGCTCTGCACTAAGCATGGAGCATGCTTAAGATTCTCTCCCTCTGCCTCCCCCCTCCCCTGCTCATTAGCGCTCTCTATCTCTATCAAAAAAAAAAAATCAAACAAGTTACTGTATGAAAGAATGTATGATAACAGAAGCACCTTTCTTTTTTTTTCATTTCATTAGAGCCTTTTGTTTTTAACCATATTTGATTTTTTAAACGAAGAATGCTATTTTTTTCAAATTCTTTTGCAGCAGTTAGAAGTGTAATTATAATTTTTAAATTTGGGCATTAATTTAATCAATTGTATAGATTTTTTAATATTTAACCATTCTTATGTTTGTAGAATTAACCCTACTTGATATTTTATTATTCTCCTAGATTTAATTAACCAGTATTGTATTTAAGATTCTTTTCTTTTTTGAGGGGGTGGGGTGCCTGGGTGGTTCAGTTGGTTGAGCATTTGACTCTTGGTTTTGGCCCAGGTCATGGTCTCAGGATCCTAAGATGGAGCCTGTGTAGGGATCCAGGCTCAGTGGGGAGTCTGCCTAAGATTCTCTCTCCTTCTGCCCCTGCCTACCCCCACACATGCTGTCTCCCTCAAATAAATAAATCTTAATTTAAAAAAAGATTTTTTTTTAAAGATTTTATTTTATTTATTTGACACACAGAGAGAGAGACAGCTAGAGAGGGAACACAAGCAAGGGGAGTGGGAGAGGGAGAAGCAGGCTCCCGGCCGAGCAGAGAGCCTGATGTGGGGCTTGATCCCAGGACGCTGGGATCATGACCTGAGCCGAAGGCAGACGCTTAACGACTGAGCCACCCAGGCGCCCCAAAGATTTTTGTTTTTATCCATATGTAGTGGGTATGATCTTAATGTGCAAACTCAATTGCTAAAAAAAAAAAAAAATCACCATTTTTATTACCTTTTAAATCAATTTAATTCCAACTTCAAACACATATACCCCTGGCTTGGCAGGAAATTCAATGTCAATTATTCCTGAGTCTCTTTTTTATTACGAGGAGAGTATAAAGTTTCCAGGGTCTCACAAGGTACCAAGGCATTAGAGGAAACCCCCTGTCCTCAGTCATCCCTGCTCCTCAGTTCCTCCCCAGCCACCTGTGACTCAGCTCTGGATCCCTAAGCTGCCATTTTCTTCAGAGGTTTTACTGCTCTTTAAACCAGGCCAGAGCGGAGCACAGGTCCCTGATGTTTTAGAGACTTATAAATCTCTCCTTTTTCATCAATTTGAGGGAATATCTTTTCTAACCTCTAAGTAAAAGCTGATCTCTACCACAAAAAATACTTACCCTAATCTCCTCAATGGAGTTTTTGCAAAAATGGAGAGAGAATCATTCCAAAATCCTCGAGGTAATGAATTACAAATCATAACAGCTCGGGGCTGATTGGGGCTGAGTGGATATAGAGAACAGCAACATGATTTGATACCATGAATTGTGACACTTTCCACGTCTTCCATGCTTGGGAACAGCTTAAACAGCACCAAAATATCAGTTCCTTCTCAGAGTTTGGAAGAATTTCTTGCTAAAATCATCTGAACTTCATGCCTTTTCAAAGAATAGTTCTTTTTATGAGTCTGTCAATTTACCACATGGTTATGGGTATATTCAGATTTTCTACTTTGTCTTGAGTCAATTTTGGTAGTCTGAATTTTTCTAGAATAATTATTCATTTCATTGGGATTACATGTGTAGCGTAGAATTATGCACAGAATTATCATTTTAAAAATCTTACCTGTTTCGGGGGTTGTTTATTTTTCTCCTTTCTAAATAAATGTTTTCACTTTTCATTTGATCAACTTACTCAGAAGGGTTGGGTATGTTGCTGTTAATTTTATAAGGTCAGCTCTTGGATTTTTTTTTATTAATTCTAATTTAATTTTTCTAGTTTCACATTTATTAATTTCTGCCTCTTCCTTTATCCTCTTTCTCTAAGTTTGTTTTCTTTTTCTAACTTCTTGAGTTGAAGGCTTAAATTCATTTATTTCCAAGCAATCTTGTTTAATAAGCTATGCATTAAATGTGCATATGCCTCTGATCCTGGTAGTGATCCTATCTTAGATTTGATGTGGCTTGTTATCACAGGTAATTGTTTTGTAATAACAGTATTGTATTTTGCATTTTTTTAGGAGAATATTTAAAATTCATTTATTTGGTACATTCGTTTTATACATACACATATACAGGTTTTCCCCTGTTTTTATTGAGTTGTGGTCTGCAAACATATTCTCTGAAATTTCAGTTTTGAAGAACTTATATTATCTCATACTTTTAATATTAATGATCTATTTTAATCCTCACTTTCTCTTTCCTAAAGAACATATAACAGTGGGGTTAAAAGTTCAAAACTAGTTCTAGAACTTTCCTACATGCATTGCACTGACTTTGTTCTCCCCATGGCCCCTTTTTGCTTTAGGAACTTCACTGCTGATTACTCATTAGTCTCCTATGCTCTGGTAGAATGTTGGTCTCTCATTATTTCATGGAACTTTCTCTGCCCTTGACTCATGAAACGCTTGACTTCAGTTCTCTTTATACCTCCTTAGCTATTATTCTTCAGACATTTTATTAGCTATTCTTTCTCTGTGCATTCTCTGTTTCACCGGAATTTTTATCTTAGGTTCACCGTGTCTCTCTTTTTTTCTGCAAATTACATTGTGTTGGGCAAGCATTTTTTTTCTATAACATCAACTAAATTTATTTTATGTTTTCTTATCAGTAGCTTACTGCCTACTGAACATAATCACCAGAACATTATGTTGTGTTCTTGAAATTAATATAATATCAAACATAAGCTAATAATAAAAAAGTGATTTATGTCACATGGAGTTACAATATTCTTGAAGACTTCAACCTTAAGTACGTGAAGAGTTTCTTGATTACTATCACATAATCTATAATAAATATAATGTCTTTCACACAATAACTATAGTAATAATACTTAAAAATGATGGACTTGAATTCATTTCATTGTTTTACCATTGATTATTTATTGTATCTCTGTAGGTTTCTCAGGTCAGTTTCTTTCTATTAAATCTCATTATCATCATTAAAATGAATTTATCCAGTTACAGAGAATTCTGGGATTGTTTGAAGTTATGCTCTAGATTATGAATGAAAGGTATAAATGCAACCAAGACTTCAATATCAGCCTCTGTAAAATATTGAGAGTTATCTTTCCTATCTCCAAGTCAACACAGGTGAAAATTTTGTGAACATGATTCGCCAATCAGTTATGTATCAGCCTAATGGGTATGTGATATCCAAACCAGATTGTCCTCATAATTAGTATGTATTGCATGGCATATAAAGTTGTCTGACAAAATAAAATGTTTTATTAAAATCAGAGTAATTTAAATCTTTTTCTTTTCCTAAATCTTCCAGGCCTATCAATCTTCAACATAAGCTAGATTAGTTGGACAGAAGTGTTCTTTAGCAAATTACACTGATATTTATCTAGTTTCCAGGTTCCTTTTGATGTTCTCAAATTTACTTTAAAAAGCAGTATAATCTGGATTTTTTTTGGACTCCAGATCCCTTTACAAATGAATATAAGCAAAATATGCATTTTTAACCAACTAAGTAGATGATATTAACTGTGTTGATGTGGTTAATCGATGGATTATTTATAGGACAAATATGAATTACTCTTAAATCACTTTTTTTTAAAGATTTTATTTATTTATTCATGAGAGAGAGAGGCAGAGCGAGAAGCAGGCTCCCAAGGAGCAGGGAGCCCGATGCGGGACTCGATCCCAGGACCCTGAGATCATGACCTGAGCCGAAGGCAGACGCTTAACCATCTGAGCCACCCAGGTGCCCTAAAATAAACCACTTTTGACTCCCAGTTTCTCTTCTTAGCCTCTTCTCTTTCTGGACAAAGAAATTGATGGTCACATTTAATATTTGACAACTTGGTGAAAGGTGCATTAAAAACATTCACCAGGTCTGGTGAGAACTTTGACAATAGTTTACTACAATAAATATATGACCATTGCAACAGTGGAATCTGAAATAATGGCAGCTTCTCTATTAACATTGCAAGTCTACTTATTAAAAGCATTTTATTATGTGTTTCTTTGCTTTCTTGCCAAATGACAAACTCTCTATTTACCATTTCAATCTTAAATCAAGTCGAGATATCCAAACCAGGAAATTCCTTCCCCCTTTCTTTACCTTTGCTTTGGAAATCAGGCTTAGGTTCTCATTTCTATTACATAACTGTGGATCACATAGAAATGGTAGCAGTAGCCAGTCTTGGTTCATAATTGTCCAAAAAGAAAAATGATTTTCAAGCCAAGATTTCAAGGAGAGAACATTCAGATTTTGCAAACATTAATTAATGGCTTATTTTTATTATTACTTATTTCCCCATAGATAGTTGCTGGCTGAGGCTTGGGAAGGTGCTTATTGCTCCAATCCCAATGAGATTATTAGATGGGTAGATTCAGTAAGTGAGGTTCTGAAGGAGACTAAGATCAGGAACCAGAAAAATATTCTGACAAAGAGGATAGAACGGTTGTTTTCAGTTTTTATTTCTACTACAATATACTTAAGGGGACAACATTCATAAAAGATTTTTAGGGCAGTGAAAATACTCTGCATGATACCACAATAATGGATACATGTCAATATTCATTTGCCCATACCTTTAGACTGTACAACACCAAGAGTGAACCCTTCAAGTAAACTATTGATTTCAGGTAATTATGATGTGACAATGTAGGCTCATCAGTTGTAACAAATGTACCATGCTGGTGGAGGAGGTTGATAATGGGGGAGGCTATGTGTGTACAGTACTCCGAGGTATACAAGGGGTCTCTATATCTTCTGCTCAATTTTGCTATGAATCTTAAGCTACTCTTAAAAAAACAGTCTTAAAAAATGAATAAATAATAAATTTTAAAAAAGAAACTTGCTGAAGCTTGGAAACACCTGGATGATAGCATTGTGGTACTCAGTAGACTATTTAGCCCTTGGTGCATGCAGTAGACTATTCTATTTGCGCATCCATAGAACTACCCCTCCCAGTATTTAGATACTTGTATAAGCCGTCCCCTCCCACTTTGCATCTGGGTCGCCGGGTCTTTAGCATGTGTGATGCAAGAGTCTTGATACACACTTACACAATAGGGCTTTTCTGATTGGAACATTCTTTTGTAGAACTAGCTACCAGCTTAAAGTTGTCTTAGCTATCTTGCTGGAGAAAAAGGCCACAAGAAGAGATTCTTCGAGATAAAACAGCACATGCAGAGGGAGCTCACTGGAAAAAAGCTGAGGTCCCCTCATGAGCTCCCAAGTTCATGAGTAACTCCTGTCAACACACATGCAGAAGAAGAAATCTCCTGTCAACCCACAAACATTTGAGAAGTACTAAATACTTTTTTAAAAAAAGATTTTATTTATTTATTTGAGAGAGAGAGAGAGAGAGATAGTGAGCAGGAGCGGAGCAGGAAGGAGGGGCAGAGAGAGAAGCAGGCTCCCCGCTTAGCAGGGAGCCCGACTTGGGGCTCAATCCCAGGACCCTCAGATCATGACCTGAGCTGAGGGCAGACACTTAGCCAACTAAGCCACTCAGGTGCCCCAAGATAAATAATAAATACCTTACGCCACTATGTTTTGATGTGATATGCTACCCAGCAATAATTAACTGATAAACTGTCTATTCCGTTTCAGATCCTTTTCTGATAACCTTATAAAATATCACTCCAGGTACTATGAGTCTCCAACCTTCTTTCCTGTACTCTCTGATCTTTGAGTCTCCAAATTTCCCTCCCCTGCACTTCAATATTTAGTAATTCTACATTATTCTTTCTCTGATTTTTCTAGTTTTGCTTTGTATCTTGATCCTAACGTTTCATCTGTTGAGAGTTGGAGTGGGGTGTGTCCATAGAATCCTTACAGAGGATCATATGAGATTCATTTGGAGGATTTTTTCATCAACATTTAAAGAAGTTTGGTTAAGGTTCCTGCTCTCCCACTCTATCTATCCACATGAAATAATTCACTTAGGGAGACATTGGCCTTGAATGGAATTGAGTATTGATTGTCTCCTTGAGTATATTATAATGAGAATAAAAACCAAAACCACCATTCTATCCACTTTGAATGTTTTCCTGGCTCTTGATCTTTTTTTTTTTTTTTTTTCTGGACCTCACTTACTAAATCTGCCCATCTAGTCATCTCATTAGGATTAGAATAATAAGCCACCTTCCCTCAGCCTCAGCCAGCAACTATCTATGGGAATTAAATAATAAAAAGAAAACACAAGTAAAAGGACATTAATCAATGTTTCCAGAATCTGAATTTTCTCTTATTGAAATGTTCACTCTAACCACTGGCAACAACTGATCTTTTACTGTCTCTTTAATTTTGTCTTTTCCAGAATGTGACATAGTTGGAATCATACAGTATGTAGCCTTTTCAGATTATTTCACTTAGTACTATGCATTTAAGTTTCTTCCATGTTTTTTCATGGATTGATAGCTCATTTCTTTTTAGTGATGAATAACATTCCATTGTCTGGATGTACCACAATTTGTTTATCCATTCATCTCCTGAAGGCCATATTGGTTACTTCCAAGTTTTGGTAATCATGAATAAAGCTGCTATGAACATCCATGTGTACTTTTTTTGTGGACATAAGTTTTCAACTACTTTGGGGGTAAATACCAAGAAGTGTGATTATTGTGGGACCATAAAGTAAAAATATGTTTAGGTATCTAAGAAACTGCGGAATTGTCTTCCAAAGTGGTTGGACCATTTTGCATTTCCACTGGAATGTATGAGCGTTACTATTGTTCCACATCCTTGTCAGCGCTTGGTGTTGCCAATGTTCTGGATTTTGGCTACTTCACTAAGTTCATACTGGTATCTCATTGCCATTTTAATTTGTATTTCCTTGATGACATGTAACGTGGAACATCTTTTCATATGTTTATCTGCCATCGGTATCTTATTTGGTGAAGTGTCTATTAACATCTTTGGCTTGTTTTTAATTTGGTTGTTTTCTTATTGTTGAGTTTTATTTTTGTATATTTTTGTATAAAATTCTTTATTTATTCAGATGTGTCTTTGCAAATATTTTCTCTCAGACTGTAGCTTATTTTTCATTCTCTTGACAATGTCTTTCTCAGAGCAGAAGTTTTTAATTTTAATGAAGTCTTGTTTATCGATTATTTCTTTATGGATCACACTTTCGGTGTTATATCTAACAGATCATTGCCATACTCAAGGTCATCTGTGTCTCTCCTGTGCTATCTTCTAGGAATTTTGCAGTTTTGCATTTTCTATTTAAATCTGTGATACATTTTGAGTTAATTTTTCTAAAGGGTGTACATTCTATGATTTGAGTTTATTCAGCAGAGTTTTGTAGTTTTCCTTTTTTAGATCTTGTATGTATTTTGTTAGATTTGTAATTGACTATTTCATTTTGGAGGGTGTTAATATAAATGGTACTGCGTTATTTTCAAATTCTACTTGTTCATTGCTGGGTATGGAAAAGCAAATGACTTTTGCATATTAAACTTGTATCCGACAACCTTGCTAATTTCTCTGTTAGTTCCAAGAAGGTTTTTCGTCAGTTCTTTTTAGGATTTTCTACTTAGATGGTCATGTCATTTGCAAACAAAAACATTTATTTCTTCCTTCCCAATCTGTGTGTCTTTTCTTTTCTTTTTTTGTCTTGTCTTTTTGTATCAGCTAGACCTTCCAGTACAATGTTGAAAAGGAGTAATGAGAGGAGACAGCCTTTCCTTCTACTTGAGCTTACTGGGAAAGCTTCAAGTTTGTCACCACTAAATATGATGTTAGCTGTGGGGTTTTTGTAGATAATCTTTACCAAGTTGAAGAAGTTTCTCTCTACTCCTACTGAGAGTTTTTATCATGAATATGTGTTGGATTTTGTCAAATACTTTTTCTGCAAGTATTGATATGTTCATGCAATTTTTCTTTTTTAGCTGCTTGATGTGATGGCTTATATTAACTGGTTTTCAAATATTGAACCAAACTTGCATACCTGGGATAAATCCCACTTGTTACTGATGTATAATTATTTTTATATATTGTTGACTTCGATTTGCTAGTATTATTTGTAGATTTTTGCATGTATTATCATGAGAGATATAGGTTTGTATTTTTCTTTTCTTATAAATTTTTGGATGGTTTTGGCATTAGCATAATGCTGGCCTCATAAAATGAATTAGGAAGTATTCCCTTCATTTCTATTTGTAAGACATTTTAGAAAACTGGTATAATTTCTTTCTTACATGTTCAGTAGAATTCACCAGTAAGCCCATCTAGGCCTACTGCTTTCTGGTTGGTAAGCTATTAATAATAGATTCAATATCTTTAATAGATGCAGGACTATTCAGATTATCTATTTCTTGTGTGAGTTTCGGCAAATAGTACATTTCAAGGAACTGGTCCATCTCCTCTAGGCTATCAAATTTGTGGAATGAGAGTTGTTCATAATATTTTATTATCCTTATAATGTCCATAGGATATGTAATGATGCTCTATTTTCATTTTTGATATTAGTAATTTGCAGCCTCCTTTTTTTTCTTATTTAGCCTGTATAGAGGCTTATCAATTTTATTGATCTTTTCAAAAAACTATCTTTTGTTTTCATAGATTTTCCAGGATGTTTTTTTTAAATTTTTTATTGTTATGTTAATCCCCATACATTACATCATTAGTTTTAGATGTAGTGTTCCATGATTCATTGTTTGTGCATAACACCCAGTGCTCCATGCAGAACGTGCCCTCCTCAATACCCATCACCAGGCTAACCCATCCTCCCACCCCCCTCCCATCTAGAACCCTCAGTTTGTTTTTCAGAGTCCATTGTCTCTCATGGTTCGTCTACTCCTCCAATTTCCCCCCCTTCATTCTTCCCCTCCTGCTATCTTCTTCTTCTTCTTTTTTTTTTTTCCTTAACATATATTGCATTATTTGTTTCAGAGGTACAGATCTGAGCTTCAACAGTCTTGCACAATTCACAGTGCTTACCAGAGCACATACTCTCCCCAGTGTCTATCACCCAGTCACCCCATCCCTCCCACCTCACCCCCCACTCCAGCAACCCTCAGTTTGTTTCCTGAGATTAAGAATTCCTCATATCAGTGAGGTCATATGATACATGTCTTTCTCTGTTTGACTTATTTCGCTCAGCATAATACCCTCCAGTTCCATCCATGTCGTTGCAAATGGCAAGATCTCATTCCTCTCATTTGATGGCTGCATAATATTCCATTGTATATATACGCCACATCTTCTTTATCCATTCATCTGTTGATGGACATCTTGGCTCTTTCCACAGTTTGGCTATTGTGGACATTGCTGCTATAAACATCGGGGTGCATGTACCCTTTCGGATCCCTACTTTTGTATCTTTGGGGTAAATACCCAGTAGTGCAATTGCTGGATCATATGGTAGCTCTATTTTCAACTTTTTGAGGAACCTCCATACTGTTTTCTAGAGTGGCTGCACCAGCTTGCATTCCCACCAATATTGCTGTCATCTTTTTATAGAGTATAATCATCTGTACTCTGCTCTACTCACCTTTCTATGTATAAGAAATGACAATGAAGTACAGAAAATAGTCCTGCATATTGCATCTGATTCTTTCTCAGGTATATAGAGTCTAAATGTTTTCTTGGTCACAATATGTTTACTTGGAGTAGCACAAACAAATATTCTTCAATTTTTCACAATATTAATAAAATTTCTGCCTCAACATAAATCTTGTTGGGGCATGGAGTTCATTGTCCTAAAAGCACTATTGTAAACCTGGCTTAGTTGGTTTATTTGTGCAACAGGTGTTGCTATGGACTGGAAGTTTGTTTCCTCAAAACTTCAAAAGCTAAAACCTAATCTCCCATGTGATGGATAGTATTTGGAGGTGGGACCATTGGGAGGTGATTAAGTCATCCAAGTGGAACCCTAATGAATGGGATTAGTGTCCTTATGAAAGAGACCTCAGAGAGCTCTCTGTCCTCCTTAGACCAGGTGAAGAACTGGGAGAAGTTGGTCATTTGGGCTCTCATCAGACACCAAATCTGGCATCTTGATCCTGGACTTTCCAGCCTCCAGAACTGTGAGAAATTAATGTTTGTAGTTTAAGCCATCCAGTCTATAGCATTTTGTTACAGCAGCCCAAATGGACTAAGTTGGTACCATGAGAAGGTATATTTTTTTAAAAAAAATTTGATTCATAAATATCTAACTAGCTTATGAAGAAAAATTTCCAATTGCTTTGATTATGCTTCCTTGTAGTACCTGATTTATTTTGCTTTTTTCTGCAGGTTTTTTTTAATATCATGAAGACTCCATTTCATAATTAAATATGTATCTAGCACTTAATGTTTTCAATAAGCCTGGCAGACATTGTTAGCTATTCCTTTGAACAAGATTGTGAAGTAAGTTACTCCTGAGTTGAGAACATCATCTTTTAGATAAAGGAGATGAGGCTTGAGAGATTGCCTAAGGTCATGTAATATACAGGCTGGGATTAGAATTCTCAGCCTTCAGTGTCTCTGCTTTCATAAAATCAGATGGATTTAAGCTAAATGTCTCCTTAAATGAAGAAAAAAAGTTTCAAGGAAGGGGCATGTGGCTCTAGCCTGAGGAATGGCAATTTAGCAGTTTAGTAGATGTGATTTTAAGAATACATTTGTCTTTCATTTTGATGTGGAGTTTTTTAAATCACTCCTTATAATTTCTTTTGTGATAATCTTACCATGAAGTGATCTAATGTTAGATATAAGAGATGTAAATAGCCTAAAATATAAAGTAGGCTGCCGCTTGTTAGTAAGACCTGAGTGAAAGAAGGAAGCATTTGAAATGATCATGTATTTAATAAAACCCACTTCTTACTTTAATTTTTATTAGTAACAAACACCCTTTCCCCAAAGAAATTATGCATTGTCCATCTAGAGTATTTTATAAAGTGCATATCAAGCCATCATTGCTAATATATATTTGGCTATATATAGAACCCATTCATTTTACTATATTAATGTCTACTTGTTTGGGGCAGATGTGTATAGCATAGTATCAAAGAAAATAGGACATTACTAGCATCTATACTTTTATTTTTGCTCACTATTTTGTTTATTTTCACTGATTCATTTTAGTAATGTGCTCTAAATTAATTAGCTGTAACAGAAACTTTGAATAATTCAAGGAGGCACTTTAGGAAAATTACATTTCTTCCCCAAATTGGCTATATCATAAGTTTGTTATGATGAATAATAGTGAGGCAGCTGTTTGATTTGATTTATTGTTCTTACATAAAAAATTCATATTATAATTTTTAACAGAAATGAGGCTATTTGTAGTAATTACCTTTTTCAAAGACATCGCTGCACAGAGGCAAGGAAGTCGCAGTAGTACCCATTCTGAACCTTAAAAGATCACATGTCTTACAGGATCAAGAGGAAGCAGGAATCAAAGCTATACTATTCAATCCAGTGTCTTGTAACTGTGATAAATATACTGAGTCCAAGAACATTTTTTATATTTTTGCTTTTACTGTGATTTTTGACTCAAAGCATTTTTTTGAAACTTGTTAATTTTCTTAATGTACTTCTATTCAGTCTTTTTGTTTTCAATTTTGCTGATTAAAAAAATCAGTTGAAAATAATTTCCTTGGTGTGCCGGTTTTTATCTGTTGGCTCTCCCCCACCCCACTCCATTCCCTCATCTTGACCACATGCTCCTCAGATTTCCCTTCTCTGCTGGTTTCTGCATTGCTGTCTGCCCTGGACTTCTGCCTTCTATAGACTGCATCACTTGATTCTTTAGCCCTGTGAATTCTAGATGTATTTGGTCAAGAGGGCATAATGTGAAATGGAAAGGTGATAGAGAAAGTTGAAATATTTAGTTTCCATTCTCCTTCTGCTCCAACACTACATTTCCCTCTGTGCCCTGGGCTCTGGCAGTGTCCATACTCTACAGCTACAGTGCCTACTGACTTGGCCCCTCTTCCATGGAATCAGCACTCAATGAGTGCTGATTATATAATAATCTCTTCCTCTTTGGCCCTAGGAATAGTAATGGCTTTCCATTGTTACTGATATCTGGACACTTCCTCATCTCTTACTGGTTTCGTTAGCTTTGCCCACATCTCTGTGAACAGTCCTTTCATTAAATTTCAGGTAAAACCCTTTGAATGGGCCATCTGGTTTGCTTGGGTCACTGAATGCTATAATTTGTTTATATGAAAATGAATGTATCTCCTATAGAGAGAAAGAAAGAAAAACATTTCTACCATATCAGCCTATATCTGAATTTTTTCATACATTATATTCTTCATCTTCCTCAAATCTATGTCAAGCTATGGCTTGGACAAGAGGGAACTGGAGAAATAAACAGCCCAATGACACTCTCCCTCTGCTTTCTGGTCTTTAGCTGGTGCCTGCATTGACTGAATCTAGTCAGCTAGAGTTTAAGGGAATTTATTGATTCAGTCTAGGATATAAATCAGGGAGGAGAAGAGCAGATTGTGGACCTGAAGGGACAAATAGAGCCTACTTAGTACAGTCTCCCTCTTTTCCCCTTCAAAATCCACTTGCAGTTATTTAAAATCTTATCCAGATTTTTTTTTTAATTGTGTGTCCCCTACATAGAGGACATACAAATCTATCCACTACTTTATTATCATTGATTGATAATTCAGCTATAATCTTAGTCAAAATTGAAATTGTTTGCTGGCAATATTCTTCATAGACATTAGTAAGGAATGAGGCAGAGCTTAAAAATAAAATTAAAAAGTTAATGTAAAACATAGGCTCTTCAGCCCCTGGTTCAATACTGTACCTTGAATCCTACATTTTCTTCTTCCATCACCCACTTCACATTTTCCTTAGCTTTACCCATTACTGGATGGTGGTCTTTATGTGATAAGTGACACAAATATTTATTCTCTCATTATCTGAATCCTTGACAATTCTATCTTTATTAAGCTGTTGGCACTTCCTATCAACCATTGGGTGAGGAGTGTTAAGAGTTGGTCTCATGAATTCTGTGAGTGGCAGGTAGATTTCTTCTCCCATCTGTGGAGATGTAATCCAGTATCCCTTGGTACAGTGCAGTGAATAATGTGCCTGTTATCTTAGTAGCATGAAGAGTCTAAAATAGTCAGGATGGAGACTTATCTTCCAGTATAACTAAGCTATGACTGTGTTCCCTGGTGGAACTTTTTCTTCCTTGAGCACTATGACTACAAATACACCAAGCCCAAGGTTTCAGAGACAGAAAGCAAAAATTCCTTAAGGAGGCTATTTGGGAAAATACACCCGAAGAGTCCTTGATCATGAATTTTGACATCTGTCCTATAGCCTGTCCTATAGCCAAGACTTCTGTAGTTCTTCAAGCCTGCCGCTTTTGGAAGGTGGGCAACTTGGCAAAACCAGTGAATTTCATGAAAGTGAGCCCAATGGCTCACTTCTGTTAAACATTTTACCTGGTTGGGAGGAAAATGTGAAATGCTTGGCAGTGGATACAGCGTTATTTAAGTCCACAGTTGTGGTAGTGGCAGAAGTGTTATGGGTATAGATGTAAACGTATATGCAAAGGATGTATCGATTTCTATTGGGATAAGTCCAGGCTTTTTCTGCTGGATGGCTATCTGGTCCCCCTGAGGATGGTGCCATAGCAGGATTCAAAATTAAATTCAGCTGTTGGCAGGCTGGTCAAGTAGAACCTATGTATACCAATAGTGTTGTCATAACAATATTGTACTTGGTCTTTTGAAAAATGTTATGATAGCTGGGAGGCAAACCAGAATATCCACAGGTGAGGACATCTAGTCAACTTGATTTTTGAGCTCACAGTGGATACTTTCTTTTGCTCCTGATCCAGTCTGGCTAGAGGTTTATCAGTTTTATTGAATTTTTTAAAGACTTAGCTTTTGGTTTCATAGATTACATTTTCTCTTTCATTGATTTCTGGTATAATTGCAGTTTTGTAATTATTTCTTTTCACTTATTTGCCTTGAGTTTAATTGCATCTCCCATTTTTTGTTTTATTAAGGTAAAAGGAGAAATTGATTTGAGAACTTTCTGCTTTTGTAATATAACTATTTAGTACTATACATTTCTAGGTACTACTTTAGTTATGTCACACAAAATGTTATATGATGGATTTTAACTTATTTTAGTATGTTTTATTTCAATATGTTTTCAAGATGTTTCTCTCTCTATATATATATTTTAAAGATTTTATTTATTTATTTGACAGAGAGAGGCACAATGAGAGAGGGAACACAAGCAGAGGGAGTGAGAGAGGGAGAAGCAGGCCTCCCGCTGAGCAGGGAGCCCAATGTGGGGCTCGATCCCAGGACCCTGGGACCATGACCTGAGCCGAAGGCAGACGCTTAACAACTGAGCCACCCAGGTGACCCTCAATATATTTTCATTTTCTAATTTTCTTTTGATATCTTCCTTGATTCATGTATGATTTAAAAGTGTGTTTGGTTTCAAAATTTAGTTTCCAGGGGTCTTTGTGTTATTGATTACAAACCTAACTCCATTGTGATCAGAAAACATTTGATTTGAATCCTTTCAATTTTATTAAGATTCTTTTATGGCCTAGATTATGGTTTGTTGGTAAATCTTCTGTGTGCACTTTAAAACAGCATGTATTCTGCTATTGTTAGGTTGAGTGATATATAAATTTAGGTTAAATTGGTTGGAAATGTTATTGTCTTCTATATTTTTACTGATTTTCTGTCTAATCATTCTATTCATTATTGGAGAGGGAGGTTAAAATCCAACACTTACTGTGGATTTGCCTATTTCTCCTGTAAGTTCAATAAATTTTTTATTTGTGTACTATAAAGTTATCATTATTATGTATATAATATTTAGAAATATTATGTCTTCTTGATGAATTGACCTCTTTATTATATGGAATGGCTTTCTTTATCCTTGGCTCTATTCTTTGTTCTAATATTTACTATGTCTAATATTAATATAGTCACACCAACTTTTTTATTGTTAATGTAGTGTATCTTTTATGATAACTTTTACTCTGAATTTCATTATTTCTTTATATTTAAAGTGTGTTTCTTGTAAGTAAAATGCAGTTAGTTATTGCTTTTTTTCTACAACTTAGTGATGCCTATTTTTCAGTTGGGGTATTGAGACCATTTACATTTAATATGATTACTTGTATGGTTGGCTTTAAATTTACCACATTGTCATTTGTTTTCCATTTTTACCATCTGTTGTTTGCTTCCTTTTTCTTTTTTTCCTGCCATTTTTTGATTGAGTACATTTTATGATTTCATTCTATTTTATTTGTTGACTTATTAGCTAAAACTCTGTTATTTTGGTTTATACTATATATTTTAACTTCTCACTGTGAACATTCAAGTCATATTACACTTCTTCACATCTAAGAATCTTATAACAGTGAGACGCCAGGGTAGCTCAGTTGGTAAGTGGCCGACTCTTGATTTTGGCTCAGGTCCTGATCTCACAGCCATGATCTCAGGGTCCTGAGATTGAGCCCCATGCCTGGTTCTGCTCTGGGCATGGAGTCTGCTTGGGATTCTCTCTCTCCTTCCACCTCTGCCCCTCCCCTACCCTCTTTCTCTCCTTCTTTTTCTCTGAAGAAAAAAAAGAATCTTAAAACAGTATATCTCCATTTCTCTCCCTTTGGTATTTCTGCTATTGTATATATTTCAATCCTACTTAATTTATAAATCCCAAAATATATAGTTTTAATTATTTTATTTCACATTCAATCATGTTTTAAATTACTTAAATTATTAGAAAAAAAATTTTTAATATATATTTCTAGATAGTTACCATTTCCAGTGCCCTTCATTCCTTCATGTTGATTCATATTTTAACCGGTATAATTTTCTTTATAGTGTATTTTTTTAAAAGATTTATTTATTTATTTTAGAGAAAGAGAGAGAGGAAGCATGAGTATGAGTGGCAGAGGGAGAGGGAGAGAGAATCTCAAGCAGACTCTATGCTGAGCACAGAGCTCCACAAGGGGCTCGATCCCAGGACCTGAGATCATGACCTGAGCCAAAACCAGGATTTGGACACTTAACTGACTGTGCTGCAAGGTGCCCCTATAGTGTATTTTTTATAGTTCAGGTCTTGCTTATGAATTTTTTCGGTTTTTGTATGTTTGAAAACTCCTTTATTTCCTTTTTGTTTTCGAAAGTTATTTTCACTAGGTTTGGAATTCTAGGTTGGTAGTTTATTTTCTTTCAGTACATTAAACGTGATTCTCTACTATCTTCAGGCATGTATTTTTGTTGTCAGATGAAAAATTCACCTTATCTTTGTTCCTATCTGTATAATGTATGTTATTTTGCTGGCTGCTTTTAAGTTTTTTCTTTTCATTAGTTTACTCAAATTGATTGTGATATTCCATGGTTTATTTTACTTCCTATTTTTTGTGCTTGAGGTTTATTGGTCTTATAACTATGGATTCATAGCTTTATCAATTATGGAAAATTTCATTAATTTTTTTCAAAATTCATTTTCCATCCTCCTTCCTCTTCTTCCTCTGCCTGTTTCTTTAAAAAGCCCAATTAATTACATAATGTCCTTTTGAATTTGTACCAAAGCACAATGGTGTTATGTAAATTTTCTTCAGTCTTTTATCCTTTTTGTGTTTCATTTTGGATAGTTTTTGTCACTACCCTTCAAATTTACTCATTTTTTTCCCTGCAATTTCTAATCTGCTGTTAACCCCATTCAATTATTTGTTATCTCAGATGTTGTAGTTTTTATGTCTGGAATATCAATTTCAGTCCTGTTTATGTTCAATAATTTCCTTACCTTCTCAAACATGTGGAATATAGTTATAATGACAACCTTAAAGTACCTGTTTATTATTTATACCATCTGTACTATTTTTCAATGTTTTCAATTGATTATTTTTTCCCTCTTATTAGGGGCAATATTTTCCTGTTCCTGTAAATGCTTAGCGATTTTTAAATTGATGCCAGACATTATGAATTTTACCTTGTTTGGTGATAGACAGGTATTTTGTAGCCTCATAAACTTTATGTCTGTAAATATGATTGAACTTTTCTCTGTGATGCAGTAATGTTATTTTATTTTTTTTAATATTATTTATTTATTTATGTGAGAGAGAGAGAGATAGCAAGAGAGAGCATGGTGGGGGGAGCAGGGAGAAGGAAAAGCCAGCTTCCCGCTGAGCAGGCAGTCTGATATGGGGCTAGATCCTAGGACCCCTGGATCATGATCTGAGCTGAAGGTAGACACCCAACTGACTGAGCCACCCAGGCACCCAAGTAATGTTATTTTATAAACAATATGATGTTTTTTGGTCTTTTTTATAAACTTTGCTAGAAGCAGCATTTAGTCTAGGACTAATTTTGGCTAACTGCCAAGGTCAAACCATTTTGAGTACTCTACCTCATGTCCCTTAAATGATGAGGTCTTCTAATCTGGTTGGTAGAAACTATTTCAAGCCCTCCTTGATCCCTATCTAGTGATTATTCTATATAATTATTTCAAATGATTCCTTTTTGAGTCTCATATGGTTTTTTTACATGGATATACTGGTCAGTATTCAGCTGCAGTCTTCAGATTTCTGAAATCTTTGGCTCTCACTTCTCTGGTACTTTGCCCTGTAAACTCTAGATGCTTTATCCTTCCCAAACTAGCTGCCTTCTCCTGCCCAAACTCCTTCCCAAACTCCCAGACTTCCCAAATACTATCTCATCAACTCAGGGAGATCTCTGGTTTCTATCTAGTTTTGTTGTACCTTAGATTCAGCCTGGGAACTCTTCTGCCTGTAAGGTGTGGCAATCACAGAGCTTATCTCATTTGTTTCTTTTCTCTTGGGGATGACTATCTTTCATTGCTGATGTTCAATATTTTGAAAACTGTTGTTTCATATGTTTTGTCCAGTTTTTCAGCTGTTTCAGAGGTGAGGGTAGGTTCAGTCCTAATCTTTAACATCTAAATTTAATTGAATGAGATAATAACCATTTCATGATAAGAAGTTCATTTCTCACAGACCTGTGGGTGACATAAAGGGTCTAAAAGCAAAAGTGAAGCTGGTTTTCAAATGAATATGAATTTTTGGCAGAAAAGTGTAAATGATTTCACACCAAAACTATAGAATTGTGCATAATTATGCTCCTTTTTAGAATTTTCTGGAAGCTTCATATAACTTCTTTGTCTCAAGCAGCTGCATTGGCTGATCATAACACACAAATAGTAACATAGTTTGCACTGTAGCTTAGACCTCCTGCAGAGCCTGTTTTCATTCAGGCCCCAACCTAATGTCTTGTGATGTTTTATGAATTAGCCATTGAATTATATCAACATACATAAATGTGGTATATTTTGCTTCCACAATTTTAAAAGGCTCAACAAGTTTTGTGTTTCTTAAAAGTAGCTGCTGCAAGTTTCTGTAATCTATCTCTCACTTTAGAAGAAATGCCCTGTCTTATTCCAGGCCACTGAAATTTTGTAAACCTGTCAGTAGGGCAGGCTCAGGTGCTTGAGCTTTCGCAAAGTTTCTCTCTCAACTTTGATACCCATACATTATAAGAAGCCATCCAGTCCTTGCTACCTCTTACTTACAGATGCCGTTAGCATAAGGTCATCAATGTAAAGACCAGTTTGATGTTTTATGAGGCACAAAGATGATTAAGTTCTTTCCAGTTTATGTTATAAAAGAGAACATGAGAGTTGAGTAAACAGGGGGGAGAAGTTTCTCCCCTTGCCTTGCAGAAGCAAACTGCTTAGGAATTGGAAAAAACAGCATTATCTAAGTCACAAGAAAGTGCAAAAGAATGACCTTAAGGCTTGTTAAAACACAGAGTTTTGGGCCCCACTTTTACAGTTCTATCTTGGGTGAGATCCAGGAATTTGCATCACAAATAAGCTTTTTCGTGATGCTGAAGCTGCTGGTCCAAGAATTACACTTTGAGAACCCATTCAAGTGGCAAGGGTAATATTAATTTTCTCCAGTAAATATATTGCATCTGGAAACAGAGCTGCTATAGGCATTAATGCTTGATTTTGTTTGTAATGATCCATAGTCAGTCTCCTGACTGGCTTTCTAACAGCCAAAATATGTGAGTTAATTGAGCATGTGTTTGGAATCCCTCATACCCCTCACCACATACTTCTTTCTGGTGTTTGATGGTGATATTGTTCTGCATTACCGCCAGGGATGGAGCATTGCTTTTGATTTACTATTTTGGCAGTGAATGCAGTTGTAGAAAGTTCTACTTACTGTGTCCCAGCATAGCAACCCAAAAATAACCCATAGGATCAGTCAATGGTCCCATTAGACTCATTCCGAAATGAAGGGAGTTGAGGTTTCTCCTATCACCTGACCTCAATACATGTCTACTATCAGGGTACCAGGCTCAATTGAGAGTCTCTAGTGATTAGCAGCATCTCTGAGTCTTTAATTAATAATCCCCCAGAAGTTCTGAGTATTTCTCTTTCACACATGCTCAGTTGTCCTAATAAATGGCTATAGGTCACATAGAGAAGGTTTGGGGAATACACGTAGTATTTATTAATGGCTCTCCTTCAATGGAGGGGCTCCAGGCTCGTGTATTGACTTAGGTCTTAGAACTGGATAAGAGGCTATGGATCTTCATTATAATGACTTGAGTTAGATTTTTAACACTAGACCCAGAAATTTTCTGCTTTTATATATTAAGCCACACCTCAGTAGGCTGCTCATCTGTTTCATTCTGAGGGATCAGAAAGCCACTGACACAGGTTAATGCAGGTCAGAACACTATTACCAGTTTAACACTTGCCTTATTAATGTGATTTTAAGCACCTTGTTTCCGATGGTTAGGCCCCTTGATCTGGCCTCTAATACACTGGCATTCCATTATTTCAACTGAAATAAGGTGCCATTTCTTTTCTTTTTCTTTTTTTTTTTTAATTTTATTATGTTATGTTAGTCACCATTCAATACATCATTGGTTTTTGATGTGGTGATCCACGATCCATTGTTTTCGTATAACACCCAGTGCTCCATGCAGTACGTGCCCTCCTTAATACCCATCACCGGGCTAACCAATCCCCCCTCTCCCCTCCCCTCTAAAACCCTGTTTGTTTCTCAGAGTCCATAGTCTCTCACGGTTCATCTCTCCCTCTGATTTCTTCCCCCCTTCATTTTTCCCTTCCTTCTCCTAATGTCTTCCATTTCTATTGCAGCATCTCCCACCTTCAGTCATCTTTGGACTATAAAGACATTCACTGCAGAGATATTCAAAGCTTTGGGAGGGGGAGTGTCCTCCATGCACTTTCAGAATGATTGGTATAGGGAAGCTGATGTGGTAACACAAATCTACTCTAATATTCTCATATCCTTAAACATTCAGATTTTGCCTTCATCACCAATGATTTTCAACAGAGGCTGCAGCTTCAGAAACGCAATGCCCAGGATCTACCCCAGAATGTTAAAATCACACTCTACACGGGTGGTACGTAGACATTAATTATTATTTTTTTTAAGGTTTCCTCTGTGACTGCAAGGTACAGCCAAGGCTGAGAGCCACTGCATTGTCTGAAAATTTCTAGCATTACTTCCTCATTGATTGTAAGCCATTGTTGAGCCCAAACTTCAATTAATTAGCCTTTTGGATGTGAAAACCACTCCATGGGTAACTAAGCCCAAGTCATTACCTTTCAAATCTCAGTTGAGTATACCTGAAATTCAGAAATTTGAAATGTTTATCTTTTCCCTTGTCTGCCCAAATATCGCAGGTTCCTATTCTTTTTCCAAGAGTGCCCTTATCTTAGCATAGATATGTGGCTGATTTTTTTTTCATTTAGTTGGCTTTAACAACCTTGCAATTATATTCAGTCCTTGGGCTTGATTCTCATTCATATCTGCCCTGTAGCTACCAGAGATAAGGGACTCTTTCAAGTTTCCATAGAAGCTTTCTGATTTTTCACTCATGGTCTGAGGCAGACCTTTAATTTTTTTCTTTGCTTTGCTACAATCTTTGTAATAACCATTGTTGCCATAGTGACTAAGTGCCACAGCCACTTGATCTCCTAACGCCTTCAATGCATCTGTGCTTCATCTTATGCCACCACCAGTGATTATTTGACTAATCACGATGTCACAGCATGCCAGAGATTATCAGTGTCCCATTTCCCAAAGCAAAGAAGCTATCTGTGAGCTCTCAAATATGCTAGCTACCCATCCCAAGGACCTATTTTAAGAGTGTTTCCTGGGCCACTTCTTGTGCCAATTATTGAATCACTCAAGATCATGACAGCAAACAGATGGTACATTCAAATGAACCAATTAAGGAGAGTCTAATAAAGGACTATTTGCAGAAATCTGTATTGGTATAGAGAAACCAAAACCCAAAAAGAGATGGTAAAGCACTCTGGGGCTAGCAAAGCCTGGGAGCTTTTACTACCCCTCAGCCTGAACTTTACTTTCCTTCCATCCTCTGATCTGGCATTTCCCACTGAAAAAACTCAACCAGGATAACCTTGCCCAAAGGTCAAGAGATACAGCTGATGCATCTCATAAAGGAAAAACTCCTTTGGACATACAGAAAGGAGGAGAGGATATGGGGTATAATAAGAGGCATTGGGGAAAGTCTAGCAGACTGTCCAAATTGGATGCCTCATGTGAGGTCCAACATGTTTGTAAAGTTCTTATTTGATGTCTTCAACTGGAAGTCTTAAATACATCTCAGACCCAGTAGATTGAAATCCACCTGAATCTAGGATGCTTGCTGTTGAAAAGGAAATCTGCCTGACAGCAAGGAAGCTAAAGGTAATCCTTAACATCATCCTCTCTTTTGCTTTCCAATCCACATCCAATTCTTGGTGGATTTTAACTTAAATATTTCATATGTCTCTTTACTTCTTTCTATCACTATTACAGCCCTGTCACCATTACAATATTTCCAAATTATTGTTACTCCTTTTTTTGTCATGGGTAGAATATATTCGTTATTATTAAAAAATTACATAGACTTTTATTTTGAAGTATAACATAGATCCAGAAAAGTGCATAAATCCTAAATGTAGAGCTCACTGAATGATAGCAAAGTGGACACTCATGCAACCACACTTGGTCAAGAGATAGAATATTGTTAATATACACCAGCGGTTCCCCTCGAGTTGTTTCCAACCGTTTTCCTCCTCCTTTCTCCCCTAAAGATGACCTGTTATCTTGACCACAAACACTATATAATACTTTAGTTTTTCAGGCAGACTTCTTTTTAATAGCTTTTTGAAATATAATTCACTTATTTTAGAATATTTTCAGCACCCCAGAAAGAAACTCTGTACCCATTAGCAGTCACTCATCATTTTCCCCAGACTCCTCACGCCGGAGTCCTAGACAAACAAATACTAATGTACTTTGTGTCTCTGTAGATTTACCTATTCTGGATATTTCATAGAATAGAATCATATAGTATGTAGTCTTTTGCAATGGCTTCTTGGCATACCATTTTCAAAGCTTATCTACATTGTAACATGTATCAGTGGATCACTCCTTATTGCCTAATAATAATTGCATTTTATGGATATAGTACATTTTATTCATTTATCAGTTGACAGACATTTGAATTATTTCTACTTTTTGGCTATTATGAATAATAATTATGAACATTTGTGTAAATGTTTCGTGTGTGGTGCAGTTATTATTTAACTTAGATCATATCAAAAGAATGAATCAACAGAGAGTGGGAGGGAAAATAATGGCGCTGCAAGGATGTCCATGCCTTAATCCCCACAATCAGTGGATATGTTACCTTACATGGCAAAAAGGACTTTATAGATATGACTGAGGTTAAGGATTTCATGATGGGGAGAATATCCTGGATTATGAAGGTGGGCCTAATCTAATTTAATCTCTCAATTTTCTCTGTTCTCATTCTGTATGTCCAAGGGAAGTTGTTATTTATGAGATGTATAAACTGTGCTCCTTGACCTCTGAGTGGTTGTTCTGGCTAAATTTGAGGTATAATAATGTACCAGTGGTACCAAAGGGTTAAAGGAGAGTGAAGTTGTATTATTTGTTCCTCTGGCTCCTTCCCTTTCTGGCCATGGGTTTGTAGTAGTGCCATTTTTCTGATACCTTCTCCTAGAGGACCTTTTCTGAAAGACTATTCTTTCCCTATTGAATTATTTTGGCACCACTGTGGAAAATTAATTGACCATAAACCTGAGGGTTTATTTCTGGGCTTTCAACTCAGTTCCATTTATCTATATGCCTATTGTTAGTCAAGCATCATAATGTCTTGATACTGTAGTGTTGTACTAAATTTTGAAATTAGGAAATGTGAGTCTTCCAACTTTCTTCTTCCTTTCCAAGATTGTTTTGGCTATTCTAGGCCCTTTGCATTTCCATATGAATTTCAAGATCAGCTTGTCATTTTCTACAAAGAAGCCAGGTGGGATTTTGACAAGAATTGCATTAATCTTTAGATCAATTTTGGGAGTATTGCCTTCTTAATAATATTAAATCTTCTAATTCTTGGTTATGGGCTGTCTTTCCATTTATTTAGGTCTACTTCAATTTCTTTCAATAATGTTTCCTAGTTTTCAAGGTACAAGCATTTTGCTTCATGTGTTAAATTTATTCCTAAGTATTTTATTTTTGTCAATTCTACTATAAATGGATGATTTATTTTATTTTCCATTGTTTATTGTTAATGTATAGAAATATAATTGATTTTGTATAGTGATCTTGTATTCTACAACCTTGATTTTTCATTTATTACTTCTAATAGCTTTTTTTTTGTGGATTCTTAGGAGTTTTTATATACAAGTATACTTGTCATCTGCAAGGAGAGACAGTTTTACTTCTTCCTTTTCAATGTGGATGCCTTTTGTTTTTTATTTTTATTTTTGATTAAGTTTCTTGTCTAGAATGTCCAAAACAATGTTTTATAGAAGTGACAAGAGTGAACATCCTCATCTTGTTTCTGATCTCAAGGAGAAAGCATTCAATTCTTTTCCATTACCTTGCCATTAGTTGTGGGTTTTTTATACCTCAGCTTTCTTTAGGTCATGTAGTTCCCTTCTATCACTAGTTTGTTGAGTTTTCTTTTAATCATAAAAAAGTCTTTTATTAAATTCTTTCTATATTTATTGAGATGATCATGTGTTTTTTATTCTTTATTCTATGAGTGAGTGTATGAATTTTATTTTTTTTTTTTGCAATTTTGAATTCTTGGGATAAATCTCACTTGGTCATGATGCATACTCTTTTTTATATAATACCAGATTTGGTTGGTGGTATTTTGTTGAGGATTTTATATCTATGTTCATAAAGAACATGATTTGTAGTTTTCTTATGATGCCATTGTCTGGGTTTGGTATCAGGGTATACTACCACTATATGATAAATTGGGCAGTGTTACCTCTTGTATTTGCGAGGAACAGTCTGTGTTAATTCTTTAAACATTTTGTAGAATTCACCAATGAAGCCATCTAAGTCTGGGTTTTTTCTTTATTAAAAGTTTTTAAGTTTCTAATTCAAAGTATTTTCTTGCTATAGGTCTATCTAGCTTACCTATTTTTTCTTTAGTCAGTTTTGTTAAGTGTTTTTCTAGGAATTTTCTCTTTGTCTAAATCATTTATTTATTGACATATCCTTTTATGCATAACCTGCATCTTTATACCTAAAGTAGATTTCTTACGGATAATATATGGTGTATACTTGGATCTGCTGTTACATTTCATCTGAAATACTTTTAATTGGGGTGTTCAGACCATTTATTTTTAATGTGATGACTCATATTTATCATTTTTCCATTTGTTTTCCTTTTGTCATATTTGTTCTTTGGGCTTCTTTTTTTCTGACTTCTTTTGTATTAATGATATATTCTGTATGATTCAATTTTATCTTATTTGTGGCTTTATTAGCTATAAATTTTTGTTTCTTTAGTGTTTGCTTTAAGTTTTTAGTATACATCTGTAGTTTATAGTTTATGAATAGTAAATTATAGTTTATAGTTTACCTCCAAGTGATATTACTATTTCACATATAACAAAAGAATCTTACATCAATATACCTTCATTTCTCTTCTCTTGGCATTTGTGCTACTGTTGTTATATATTTTAGTTCTGTTTATGTTATACACCCCATAATGCACTGATACTCATTTTGTTTTAAACAGTCAAATATCTTTTTTTTTAAAAGATTTTATTTATTTATTTTAGAGACAGAGCACAAGAGGGGGGAGCGGGAGAGGGAGAAGCAGACTCCCTGCTGAGCAGGGAGCCCGATGTGGGACTCGATCCTGAGACTCCAGGATCATGACCTGAGCCGAAGGCAGCCGCTCAACCAACTGAGCCACCCAGGCACCCCTAAACAGTCAAATATCTTTAAAAGGTCTTCAAATCATATTTTTTTTTTATGTCCAACCACATAGTTATCATTTGAGTTTCTCTGGTCCTTTATATAAATCTATATTTCAATCTGATGTCATGTTCTTTCTGCCTGAAGGATTTTCCTTCACATTTCACATAGTGCAAGTCTACTGGTTATAAATCCTTTCAGTTTTTGTATGTCTGAGAAAAATCTTTTTGCTGTTGTTATAGAGAGATTTTTTTGCTAGACATAGACTTCTAGGTTAAAAATTATTTTTATTTTACTAGATTTGCTCTGTCATCTGGCTTTTGTCATTCTTATGTTTGTTCTTCTCTAAGTAATGTGTCTTTTTTGCTCAGGTTAATTCTAAGATTCTTACTTTATCACTGCTTCTGAACTACTTAATTATGATGCACCTTGATATAGTTTACTTCATGTTTCTCATTCTTGGATTCCATTGGATTTTGTAGATCCGAGGGTTCATATTTTTCATTAAATTAAGAGAATGTAAACATTTTTTATGCTTCTCTCTGTATTTTACTTCAGAGATTTTAATTAAATGTGTATTAGGCTGCTTCAAGTTGTCCCTGACCCTGTGTTCCTTTATTCAATATAGTTTCCCTGCATTTCATTTTGGACAGTCTCTATTATTTGGGCCTTAAATTCACTCATTTTTTCTTCTATAAATTCTAAATTGCTGTTAATCTAATGCAGTGCCTTTTTCAAAATCTTAAACATTTTTGCTTTTATTTCTAGATCTTTCATGTTTACACTTAACATGCTCAATTTTCTTCTGGCTTCTTGAGTATATAGAATACAGTTATAGTAACTGTTTCAATGCCCTTGTTTAATAATTCAATCATTTGTATCATTTGGTGGTCAGTTTTGAGTGACTAATATTCTCCCACTCAGAGGTTGTATTTTCCTCCTTCTTTGTATACCTATTAATTTTTCATTAAATGGCAGATATTATCAAGTTTACCTCTTTGGCTACTGGATATTTTTATATTGGTTTTATTTTTTTTTTGAATTTTCTTTAATATTGTTTTAATACTCTAGGTTTTTGTTTTTGTTTTTTGTTTTTTTCCTGGGATGCATTTAAATTATTTGGAAACATTCAATCCTTTTAGGTCTTGATTTCAAGCTCTATTCTGCAGGACCAAAGCTACATTTGTTCCAGGGCTAATTTTGCCCCACAACTGAAAACTCACTACAATTCTGTGTACCCAATGTTCCATGCAATGTGAGGTTTTCCAGTCTGTCATGTGGGAACTGGAACTAGTCACTACCCTGTGTGAACATCAGGTATTGTTCCCTCTGGTTCTTTAAGAATGTTCTTTTCCTGGCTTTATCTGCATTTGGATGTCTGTACTTAGCTAAAGACTGAAGGGTGACTCTGCAGATCTCTGGAATCCTCTGCATGTGCAGGTATTTCTCTCCCCTACTGTGCCCTGAAGACCACTTATCTTGGCATCCACGGTCTCTCAGCATAGTCTGTTCAACTCAGAGGGACTGGCAGTCTCCATTGGTTTCCTCCTCACTGTGCTATGGCCTGGAAGCTTTCTCCAAGTAGTAAGTAGGGCAATAGCAAGGCCAAGTTCAGTTTTTACTGTCTCTTAGGGATCACTACCTGATACCTGATATCCCATGCATTTAAACTCACGTTACACATCACTGTCACTTTTTTTACCTGTCTCATCAATTTCTACCAAAAAAAAAAAAAAAGGAAGAAAAAAAAAGCATTGACAGGAATTGCATGAATTTATAGATCAATTTGCAGCTGATTTTCACCTTAACAACATTAAGTTTTCCAACTATGAAGTCAATATATCTGTTTACTTACATATTTTCAACTTATCCCAGCAATGTTTAGTAGTTTTTACTATAGAAATCTTAGTTGTCTCTCATTATAATTTTTGGCTATGTATGTTATGTTTTGACTCTATTGTAAATAGTATTTTATATTTCATTTTTCATGTGTGTGTTGTTAGATGTAAAAACAATTGATTTTTAAATATTTATTATTGAAGTGTAACTGACGTTACAATATTATTTTAGTTCCAGGTGTACAATATAGTGATGTGACAGTTCTATACATTACTGTGAGTACCACAGTAAGTGTAGTCATCATCTGTCACCATATGATGTCATTGCAATATTCTTGACTATATTCCCTAGTTTGTTGAGAGTTTTTTTTTTTTTAATCCTGAACTGATGTTAAATTTTGTCAAATTACTTTTCTGTGTATATTTCAAAACTATCGTATGGTTTTCAAAATTAATATATTTTGCTTTATGAACTAGCATTTAATTAATCTTGTACTTTTCATTTTATAACTGGAAGTTTGTACCTCTTCATCCCCTTTACCTATTTCACCAACCTCCCCGCCCACTTCCCCTTTGGCAAGCATCAGTTTGTTCTCTGTATTTAAGAATCTGTTTTTGTTTGTTCGTAAAAACTAATGATTTTTATATCATCTGTGTGTATTAAAAATGATAAATTTATTTATAAGTTCAAATAGGTTTTTAAAAATCTTTTGCATTTTCCATATACCCATTCATGTCATCTGTGAATTTTAAGTCTTATTTCTTTATTTCCATTTTGTTTGATTATCTATTTAGTTAACTTCTTTACTGTACTAGGTAGGACCTCTAGTATTGTGTAGAGGGGAGGATTATGTATATTTTGTATATTCCTGCATTTTGAAAGAAAATGTTCAGTATTTCACCATTAATTATGACATTAGCTATAGGCACTTCATAGATACACTTTATGAGATGATGTAATTTCCTTTCTATTCTTAGTTTGTTGAGAGGTTTTTTTTTTT